>NW_008479387.1:0-1907 GCF_000622305.1 Nannospalax galili
ACACACACACACACACACACACACACACACACACATCTAGACACTGCACATTAGAGGAAGCACGTTGCATGTGTCTTTCTGAGTCTGATTTATTTTGCCTAACATAACAATCTCCAGTTAAATCCATTTCCCTAAAAATATAGTGATTTCATTTTTCTCTGTGGCTGAATGATTTTCATTGTGTATATGTATCATATTTTCTTTAGCCATTCGCCTGTCAGGGGGCATCTAGACATCTTGATCCATACCTGACTGTTGTGAAGACAGCAGCTATACACACGGATGTGCAAGGATTTCTGTGGTGTGTTGGATCACAGTTTTTGGATATATACCCAAGAGAGGCAGATCTGGGAAATGGGGTCATTCTTTTTTCAGTTTTTGAGAATCATTCACACTGAGGCTGCACAACTCTCCACACCCAATATTAGGGTAGAATGCATTCCTACTTGCCCCACACCCTTGCTAGTTTCTGTTCAATTTTTTTCTTGGTGATAGCCATTCTGACTGGGGTGAAATGGAATCTGAGTGATTTTAATTTGCATTTCCCTGTGTTTAAGGTTGTTGAATACTTTTTCAAATATTTATTGGCCATTTGCATTTTTCTTGTCTCCCCTCATTTTTATTAGGTTTTGAGAATTTCATTCAATGTGTCTTGATTATGTCTACCTCCCAGGTCCACCCCCACTTTCCTACCCACCCAATTTTGTAACTTTGTGTCCTTAAAAAAAAAACCCCATCAAGTACATTCCTACCATATACTCTTGGGGTTTGTGGTCATCCGCTAGAGCATGGTTGACCTAGCAGGGGTCACACTCTTAAAGAAAGCTGACTTTCCTTCTCCCAGCACTTATCAGTTGCCAATAGCTCCTCAGCTCAGGGTGGGACATCGTGTTCACCCTCCGCCCCACACTGGGATTTTGTCTGGCTTGAACTTCAGAAGGTCTTGTGCATGTTGTCACAACTGCTGTGATGTCATATATGACCTGCTCTGTTGTGTCTGGCAAACACTGTCTCCTTGTAATCTTCCATCGTCTCTGGCTCTTTTAATCTTTCCACGTTCTCTTCCACAGTGATCCCCGAGACTTGGGCGGAGATGTGATTTAGGTGTCCCATTTAGGGCTGATCATTCTGCAGTCTCCTATTCTCCAGACCTTGGCCAGTTGTGTCTGTTTCAATCTTCATCTACTACAGAAAGAAGCTTCTTTGATGAGGGTTAAGAGATGCACTAATTCATGGGTATGACAATAAGTCATTAGGAGTCAGCTTAATACTATATCCATTTATCAGAATGGTAGTAAAAGAGTCTCCCCCAGGGCCTACAACCTGTCTAGCCACATGTTCTTGGTCCCAACATTGAGAATTATCTATTCAGTTGTTAGCCCACAGTAGTCATTGTGGATGACTAATAGCCCAGGATGATGTTTTTGTCTTACTTTTGCAATTCTTTGTATACACTAGTCTCCTGCCTGATGCATAGTTAAAATGTCAATGTTATTTCACTGTATGCTGATTCTATGGCAACTGCTTCTTTTGCTGTGTAGAAGCCTTTTGATTTAATTTAATCCCATTTTTCAGTACTTGGGAGTACATCCTGTGCTATAGGGTTCTGTTCAGAAAGTCCTTGACTATGTCTATATCTTGAAGTGTTTTATTTGTGTTTTCTTCTAGTAGTTTCAGAGATTCAGATCTTGCATTCAAGTATTTGAGCCATGTTGAATTGATTTTTGCACAGGGTGAGATATATGGGCCAAATTTCATTATTCTACTAGTGAATATCCAGTTATTTCCAGCACCATTTGTTTACAGGTTATCTTTTTCCAATGTGCATTTTTCTTCTTTTGTTTTGTTTTTATTGAAATTTTGTGATTTTCATACAATATAATTTGATGGTATTTAGATCCCCTCCC
>NW_008479388.1:0-1948 GCF_000622305.1 Nannospalax galili
TGTGTGTGTGTGTGTGTGTGCGCACGCGCATATGAGCATGCACAGGTCTTTTGCAGGCAGCCATAGGTACTGTGTGTTTATGATTTTATCTGCCATGTCACCAACAGAAGACAACATGTCACAGGATGCCTCCCCGTCCTCTAACTCTTACATTCTTTCCATTCCATTTTCTGAGATGTCCCCTGGACCTTGGGGTATAATATAGATGTCCCATTTAGGGATCAGCACTCAAAACTCACTTCTTTTCAGCACTTTGGCCAGTCCTGAGTCTGTATTAACTACTGCCCACTGCAAACAAGAAGCTTCTCTAATCAAGGTTGAGAACAGCACTAATCTACAGGCATAAGTATAAATATTTAGGAGGTAGTTTGACACGAAGTCTACTTAGCAAAACAACTATAGTCATTTCCCCCATAGGACCTATGACATCCCCAGCCATAGGTTTTTGCTCAGGTTTACAATACCAAGTATGTATTCCTTTCCATGGTGTGCACCTCAAATCCAATCAGAAAGCAGTTGGTTAACCCAGAAGAACTGCATCACTCTTGCACCAGTGGGCATATACTGCCCAGAAGGTTCTGGGACACAGGATTCATAGCTCAATTAGATGGGTGATGTCCTTTCTCCCCAGCAGCCTACACAGTACCTTTCAGCATTATGACCTCTAGTCAGCAGGGAAGAAGTTTCCATCTTAGTTCCAGCTTGATTGACCAGTGTACTGTATCCAAAATGTGTGGTATCTTCAGCAATGGAGTGTTACCATCTAGTTCTGTGGATGATGAAGAGGAAGGGCAGAGCCTCTGGGGGAGCCTCTGGGGGCCAGCCTCTGACCTCAGAAATGGACAGGCTCTCCATGCTACGTTGTGGCATTTAGTAGGGTCCACGGGGACCTCAGCCTTTGACTTCAGTGGGGGGTGGGGGTGTTACCACTTCTGTGATTCTCAATGCTCACCTTCTTCTCTTTCCGAGTACAGTCCATCCTATCTTACCCTAACTCCATTCACAGAGCCACAGTGAGAAACCTGGAGTACTAATAATAGTATGGGTACTATCTACTATTATGTCAGCCCTGCTCTGGTCATGGGGAGCTCTCTTGACCGGTGAAACTTTCACACATCTTCTTTTTCTTGAATACTTCCTCTTGTTTGGGCACTAAAATTTTCTCTGAGCTTATCTTGTACATATCATACCCAGGCCTAGGAGTCAGGCATTTCTGCAGACAGCTCTGGGGTGCTGACTGTTTCCCTTAGCTGACTCAGCAAGGAGGTATCTGTGCTCACATATTCAGAAATATGTCAATATGTAATGATCTACATCTGTACTGAGCTAGACATGAATACATAATGATGGCTCCACCTTCAACTATCACTCGTGTGCCGTTTCAAGTTCCCTTTGAGTCTATGCAAACTCTACCGTGACACTCTCAAGCCTGGTCATCTCCTGTGCATTCGTTCACTCACCCAATGCCAGTACATACAGCAGTACTAGCAGTGTTAACCAAATCTCCTTATGTATCCCTGTGGGAAAAATTGTGTTAACCACAGTACAGTGCTTCTCGTACACCTTCTTCTTCCTTTGGATTTATAGATACTACTGTTTTCCACAGTTACTTAGGTCAGAACCTTCTTCCTCTTCAGGATCCTTGGCTTCCTAAGTCGTCTTTATGATTTGCCTCTTTGCTGAATCTGTGTGTTCTAAGGGTTCAGTTCTAAGGGTTCAATGGGTGAAGAGCAGGGTGTGTTTCCACTGCTACAGTGCCCAGCAGCCCAATACAGTCCATGAGTTTCTGGTAGAAAATAACAGGTGTTGCCCCAAATTCTCCCGAGGGACCCTCCAGTGCTCTCTGGGATCCCAGGGCCACGCAGTCCTAATGCGGACTGACAAAACCAACACGATGCATTCTATTTGGGTTTTTGTCTAGTTTATGACGTCTGGGAAAGGGTTACTT
>NW_008479389.1:0-1948 GCF_000622305.1 Nannospalax galili
ATAGAGGAAATTCCCCAACTGAGGCTCCCTCAACCCAGTTGTGTCAAGTTGCACTAAAGCTATCCAGTACAGGGTCTTACCTTCAAGTTCCAGGAGGCAATCAATGGCTGAGGTAGTAGTAGTCTATGTTATTTTGGGAGTCTCTTAGATTACCCTGCTCAATAACTTGAAGGGAAGTTTCTCCTGTCTGGCACTGAGTTTCTTGCTTATTGCCTTCAGCTATACACATGTCTCATATATAAATATTGTGTGTATATTTTTCAGTAGGCTTTTGAACTAATGTTTCCCTCTGGTTTTTCAGGTCACCTAAGCATTATTTATCTTACCACTCTCCCCCTGTATACATCTCCTTCCTCCATCCCCATTTTTTCCCATTTCCCCCTTAAAAACACCTGTCTCTTACTATCCCCCTCTCAAGCTCCTTCTTTCTCTTTACCCCCATGGTTCCTTGTCTAACTCTCCCTATTTTCTTCCCAATTAAATTCCCCATTTCCACATTTCCCCCTTGATAACACCTGTTTCCTACTATCATCCTCTCTCTAGCTTCTTTTTCCCCATTTCCCTATGGTTCCTTTTGATTTTCCTGGCTCCTGTGGCTACATAAATACATATACTCACATCGAAGGCTTTGGTGCTAAATTCCACAAATGAGAGAGAATATATGTCACTTGTTTCTGTAAGTCTGTGTTACTTCACATAGGATAATGCTATCTAGATAGTTCCATCCATTTACCTGCACATTTCATATTTTCATTTTTCTTTACAACTGAGTTGAGCTCCATTGTATAAATGTACCACATTTTCATTATCCATTCATCTGTTGAAGAACATATATATTATTTACATTTCTTAGTTATTATGAAAATGACAACAACAAACATGCCTGTGCAAATATCTCTGATAGGATGAGTTCTTTGGTTACATGCCAAGGAGTGGTATAACTGAATCATATGATAGATTTATTTTTAGTATTTTAAGGTTTCCTAAGCTGACTTCCACAAATTTTGTGATAGTTTGCAATCCCATCAACAGTGAATAAAGCTCTCCTTTATCTTAGTGATAATATCTATTTAAATGGACTTGAGGCCTGCTCAGTAGGAGGGAATTCATGTGTGGTCCTGTATACATAGCCAAATAAACATGGCTGGAGAGGTTATATATCCTAGACAAAAACTTACATCTGACACATCCCTAAACAGTTGTAATTGTTTACTTGATGCTTAATATGTATTATTATGTTTACAGGCAAGTATCTCTCTCATCAAAAAAGCTTCTTTTGCAACAGATGAATTCTATTACAGAATTCCATAACATGTCAAATATAGAGAATAAGAGACACAGAGTATATTAAACCTCTGACACTCAGGCTTTATTGAACATTGCAGAAGAGGGGGCACAAAAACTGTAAGAACAAGTGGTGAGCACTGGGCCTTGACTCCCACAACCTCATTCACCCTCCCAGCTCCCCCACTCCTTCTCTCCTCCTAGCCTGGGCTCTGGCCTAATTCTTCTCTTGGCACCCGTTCTCTGGACTAACCTCTTGGCCTAGACTCCCCACTGCTTCCTGACACTTCGCACCAAGACTGACCCAATTCCTCAGTCTAGTCCCCTGGAGCCCTCAAAGCTTGTTCCCTAGCCAATCTCCCCTTTGCATACCTGAGTCCAGCCTTCTGTCTGTCCAACTCCCAACTTCCTGAAACCAGCATCTTTCCTGGATAAGTTCGACTATGCCCACTTCACCTTGACTTCCACAACCTCATTCATCCTCCAAGGTCCCCCACCCAATCTCCCCTCCTAGTCTGGGTACTGGGCCATTTATGGTCTTGGAACCCTAGACTTCTGGACTATCCTATTGTCCCAGGCTCCCCATTGCTTCCTGATTCTCTGCACCCAGGCCAACCCAATTCCTCAATCTAGTGCCCTGGATCCCTCAAAGCTCATTCCCATT
>NW_008479390.1:0-1948 GCF_000622305.1 Nannospalax galili
ACATGGGTGCACTCACATACATTCAGGCAATACACTCATGCACATAAAATTAAAAAAAAATTAAAGATTTTTGATTCAAGAATTTCATACAGTCAGCAGGGTGTGGTGGTGCACACCTTTAAACCCAGCACTCCGGAGGCAGAGACAGGCAGGTATCTGTGAGATTGAGGCCAGCATGGTCTCCATAGCGAGTTCCAGGCCAGTTGGGGCTGCAGGAAGACCTTGTCTCAAAAAATAAAAAAAGGAAGAAAAAGAATTTCATACAATGTATTTTGATCATAATTAGGCCCCTCCCTCACCCCTACTTTAGCCCCTATTCATAGCCTCTGTTTTTTTTAAAGACCTATTGAGTCTAATCTGTGCTTCCTAAATGCACTTGGATGTGGGTCTATCCTTTGGAGTCTGGTCAACCTACCAGGCATCATCCCAGTAAGGAAAACTGACTCTCCCTCTTTCAGCATCTATCAATTGCCAGTAATCCTCAGCTAGGGCTGGGGTTTCCTGCTCACCTCGCCCATCCGTGCTGGGTCTCTGGCTTAAGTTTGCATGGTCTTGTGCATGCTATCATATGTGCTGTGAGTCCATATGTGCATGTACCCTGTAGTCTGTCCAGACAACACAATTTCCTTGTATTCATCTAACACCTTTGGCTCGTACAACACACAAAATAAAATTTAAAAAAAGGTTGAATGTCAAAATGTCACAAAGCCAGTAACTAGACAAAAGACCTGGATGGAAGTACATGTCTCCCAACATAGTGATATCCCAGCTTTCTTGTGGTACAGTGGCATGGTATGCTCATGCAACCATTCCGGTTTTCATTTTCACCACAGTGTTCGGGCAGTGGCATGGGATTTTCGGTACTTTAATGAGGAGGAGAGGGAATGTTGATAAATAGACACTCGTTACATACAGATTGTTCTGGGGTGCTATTATACAGTAGGTGAATATTGTATTTTTAAAAAAACTGAAAGGATTATGAACATTTTTACCATAAAAAGGTGATAAATGTATGACGAGATAGATCTGTCTAACCCAATGCAAACATTGCACCATGTATTCATGTATGGAGACTTCACATAGTACACGTTTTTTGAGTATCAGTTAAAGAGCAGGCTTTGTAGATGATTTTGCCAAACTGAGCTAATGTGAGTACTCTGAGTTGGGTTAATAGTGTTTAAAACTCAATTTTGACTTAAAAGTGTTTGTATTTTTTCCTTGTGTTTTTGAGACAGTGTCTCCTGTAGCCTTGTCTGACTTGAAATTATTTACGTAACAGGATGAATCTGAAATCCTGATCCTCCTGCTTCTAAGAACCCTCAAGTACTGGTTTTACAGGCATGTACTGTCCTGCCAGCCCAGTATTTTCGGTTTATAATGGGATTATTGAGAAATGACACCATCATAAGATGAAGGAGCCTCAGTACTTGGCAAGCAAGTGATACCAGTCCTCAGATTAGGCAAAGTTAGACCCAAGGATAGAAGAAGAGGTGAAGGTTGATGGGCTTTGAGGATGGAAGAAGCAGCTGTAAGCTGAGGAGTGCAGTGGATTTTGCCTTGAAGGCATGCAGCAGGGTGTCCACCTTGATTCTGGTTTCCTATGCTTCAGTTTGGATTTATGACTGCTGAACTATTTGAAGTAAATTAATCTTATTTTAACCCACCAAATAATGTCTTACAAGGGCAGCAGGAAACTAGTAATGCAGCATACTTACTAAAACCTGGACAATAAGCCAAAGTTACATTTAAAATGTTTTGGAATGATTTCCAGGCAGCATCACGTCAAAATCTGAATTTCCAGATTGTTTGGGGACAAAGAAACAAAACCAAAAACTTCATCTGGGCCTGAACCTGCAATATCTAAGAGGTTGTAGTTTTTAAAAAAATGCTAGTTTGGGGGCTGGAGAGATGGCCCAGCAGTTAAGAACACTGACTGCTCTTGCAGAGG
>NW_008479391.1:0-1948 GCF_000622305.1 Nannospalax galili
CCATTTCTTCTCCTTGAAGTGTTTTCTACACTTCTAGGCTAGATTTTCTTATGCCTTTATTATTTATCTCAACTCTACTATCCTGTGGTCTCTAACATTTTGACTCTTGATGATATCTCAGAGCTGGTGCATATTTTGGCCATTCCTGCTCGTATTTGTACTGTTTTTATTATAGCGCTTTATCTGTGTGTTTGTGTGTGTGCATGTACATGCCAGAGCACACATGTGGAGCCATAGCATAACTTGTGGGAGTTGGCCCCCTCATTCAACCATGTGGGTCTTGCAGAACTTAAGTTGTCAGGTTTGGTGTGAAGCACCTTTACCTACCGAGCCATTTCACTGGCCCAGTTTTATTTTTTCTTATGGTTTTGACTATAGTACTTGATGTACCTTGTACTCTGTCATTGATGGTTTTCTTGTGCTTTTTCAAGTCTCCTGGTGATTTGTGGAAATTATTTTTCTGAGAATCACAAGTTATGTATTCAATCTCTTTTTTCTACTATACACTGAGTTTGTTTAAATTTAAATAGCCTTTAAGAATAACAATGAAAGCATTCTTAAAATGATTTAGAATCCAGATGTCATTAATTCTTATAAGCTAAGGTGAACACAAAGCTTTAATTTTATACCATGTTCCCTATTTTGACTTAGTTATATCCCTGGGTCAGAACAATGTGTGTGTGAGATGTGACATTAAAAACCACAAATAACATTGAAAAGCATGTATTCCCCACAAATGTTGAAAGCAATATATGGACACAAGCTTATGGATTTGTGTGCTGTTCTGGGTCAGTAGGGTCAGAAAAATAACTTCTTCCTTTCAAATTACTTTTTTAAATGTGTGTGTATTTTGCATGTCTGTGGCATGTGTGTGGACCCAGGCATGCCATTCCAGAGAGTGTTTTCATTTTGAGACAGCACTTGCTATGTAGACCAGGTTACATTTAACCCTGCAGCTCTCCTCCTCCTCCTGCTTTTCAAGTCCTGGAATGAGGGGCATGTAGCTCACAGAGGGATCCTTTCCATGCTCTTACAAAAACACTGGGATAGATGTCTTCCTCTTTTCATATCTTGAACAACAAGTTTGTTTCCCCAGATTTGAAGCTCTGGGGGGTCAAGACATTTGCTTCTTTTCCTATTGGTGTGTCAATTGCACTACAGAAAATCACATAGGGTGGAAAGCTTTATTGTGGCTCCTAGTTTTCAAGGGTAGAGTCCATGGTGGCAAGAAAGACACAGCAGTGAGAGGGCCTCCTGTTGTAATGGCAGAGTGATTCTCCTGCCTATATGGGAACAGCAGGTAGGAAGTGGAGTGCTCCAGCCAGAAAGGAGCTGCCCTCCACTTGCCAAGGTGCTTCCTGGTGACCTTTTAACTTTCAGGTAAGACTCACGACCAAACTGGTATGCACCTGCAGAAAGTGTGCCACCAGCTGAATGTGAACTGTTTCAACACAAGTGCGTACAGGGAGAATTTTACATTTGAACCAACTGAAATTTACATTTATATCAGGAAAGATAAACTTGCTGTGACAAGGGGTTAACCTTTCAGCGGGAACTATTACAAACACAGTCTTAGTCCTCTATACTGTCCAGGTGATTCCATAAGAGGGTGTACCCCCATAACTCTGGCTGTTCAATGGAAGATGACATCTGAGGGACTAATATTCCCTAGAATCTCCATGAGACATGACAGCTATAAGCACCTTCTGTCAGCATTTTATAGTTCTGAATGCCAGGCCCAGGAAGAGGAAGGAAACTCTAAACACACCCTGCTATTATTTCTTGAAGGGAACCACAGTCAAATGTGTGCATAGAAACAATGAAGGTTTCTTCAGCAATTAAAAAAATATCATGTGGGGGCTGCAGAGATGGCTCACTGGTTAAGAGCACTTACTCCTCTTGCAGAAGACCTGGGTTCACTTCTCAGCACCTACACAGTAGCTAACAA
>NW_008479392.1:0-1949 GCF_000622305.1 Nannospalax galili
ATCTGGAAAAGCATCCAGTGCTCTTAACCACTGAGCAATCTCTCCAGTCCCTCATCTTCTGCTTTTTATATGCACCAGGATGCCAGACTATGAATGCTGCTACCCACGGTGGATGGGTCTCTCCACGTCAATTAATCCAGTCAAGACAGTTTTCTTCAGACATGCTAGACATCCATCTCCCAAGAGATACTGTTTCATCAAGGTTCAGGGATCCATCTCTTTGTGTCCTCACAAGATAGAAGCCATTCTTTGGGTCTTTTTCATGAGGACAAAATTCCCATTGATCAAGATCCTACCTCCATGATTGCTTCACATCTGAAAAGGATCTACCTCCTCCTACCATAACCTTGAGTTTAGTATTTCAATGTATGAATATTGAGAAGACACAGATTTAGAACTTAGTGAAAGGCTCTCCCAAGAAAGTCTTTCACTCTAAGTCCTAGGCTCCTATAGTTCCAGCTAAGCCTAGTGCAAATGAGAATACTAAATCTACATCTCTTCTTTGACAGAGGGACAGGTGGACACCTCTTTGTTCCATGTGGCCCACTTTAAAGAGCATGAGATTGTCCTGGAGAAGCCAGCCAGAGTGGAGGAGCATTGCACAGTCTTGACAAGTCCCAGCTTCTCCATAATGGGAGCTGTAATGAAATTTATCCCTTTCATTAAGCACCTCATTCCCATCACCAGTGTCACATTGCTCTACTACCACTTCAACCGCCGTGAAGTCACCTTTCACCTCTACCTGATCCCCAATGACTGCACCATTCAGAAAGTGAAACTAACAACAACAAAGGGTGGGTCAGGGTGGGCTGATATAAAACATGAAATGCACCTAATGCGGCCCCCAGAGAGATCCTCACCAGGGAATAAGGTTAGGGCTCTTTGAATGGAACCCTGATGTAGGTTGATGATTCTGCCCTCTGCTGAGCCTTGGCTTGGTCCTCTCACACCCAAGTCTCCCCAAGTTGCATTTTCTCTTCCTTTACTGAGCTCTACATAATCTTCTGCAGCCTCTCTTCAGATATCAGAAGAATGGGCAGGCTTCATACCTAACCTCCAGCCTCTTCTCCCTCTTCATTCTTCTCTGACAGTCACCCTCATCCAACCTTGAACATGTTAGAGGACAAAAGTACATTTGACTGTGTGGCAGAACACAAGGAAGAGGGTTAAAAAAGAGGTGTCACCACTCCCAAATCCATACAAATATCCTGACCCACCATCTCACCTTATACAAACCAGATGCTGGAGCCAAGAGATATCCCTAACTAACAGTCTGTAATGTTCTCTAGGCCATAGACGATGAAGAAATGAAGTTCCAGTTTGTGCGGATACACAAACCACCCCCACTGGATTCCCTTTACGTTGACTCCCGCTACACTGTGTCTGGACCTGTGAATCTGGAAATCACCCCCAAGGTGAACAGCCAAGGGTTTACCAATCTCCAGTATCAAAAGCCAGGCTTGGGGAAAACTGTGTGGCAGGTCGCAGGACTTTACCAGGAACCAGGAAATTGGGGTTGGACAGAAAGCAAGTGGAGTTGGGGTGAGCAGAAATACTTCACAGATTGGTAGAAAGCAATTTAAGGGAAGGGAGGAATATAATCAAGATGAGGAGGACAACGGGTTTGACTTGGGAGCACTCTAAGTGCTTGTACTACAGAGCATCAATTTTTCTAGTGAAAAAGCACCAGAATTAACATATAGTTCAACTCACTGTGTTTATTGCTGTGCAGAACACACACCTTGGGATCTGTGGAACTTCTCAGTAAGAAGGTGCTAGAAAGAAACTCCTCCAGGATTTCATTCTTGGTGGAATAATTTAAAAGAAGGTCTAAGCAAACAAATGTACTCTATATTGAGTGTTATCAGAAAGCAGGGCAACTCTATCACTGGGAACTTAATAAATCTTATCCTTATGGGAGGTAGACTGAAGCAAGCAGAAAGCTAGAG
>NW_008479393.1:0-1936 GCF_000622305.1 Nannospalax galili
ACTACTATTTCCATTTACGTGCATGTCTGTGTGAGGGTATACATATATTACGACAAATGCCCATGCAGGCCAGAAGGCACTGGATCCCCTGAAGTAGGAGTTACAGGTAGCTATTAGCCACCAATGTGGGTGCTGGGAACCAAACTCAGATCCTCTGCAAGAGCAGTGAGCTCTTTTAATCATGAACCATCTTTCTAGCCCTATTTTACAGTATTTTGATTTAACATTACTTAGCATCACTTAACTGCTGACATGTACTTTAAGAATCAACTTCACTGAGACAGTCAGGCCTTTTGCTCAAAACACTAGGTATCTAGCAGGCCAGCAGGCAGCACAAAAGGCCAGACAGTAGGAGCTGAACATAGAGGCGCCGCTTTGTAGCTGCAGAGTCTTCTAATAGCTCAGCCTATGGTTCATGGAGTGGTGGTGACTTGAAGTCCTAAATTCACTGTCATGTTTTATCCCCAAGGGCTAACCTGTGTTCTGTGTTTTGTGGAGCATAAAACACAACCTCTCTGTGGAATCTAGCGTCCGGAGAGAAGACCACATCTCACCAGCTATCAGTCCTTCAGGAGTCGAAGCCTTGCTATCCATGTCTCCTTGTGTACCTAGAGGCCTTTCCTTACGGAACTGGCAGCCTCTGGACTGTCAGAGGTGGCTCATGAGCAGAGAGGTGATGGTGCTATCTGTGCTCACTGACAGTATGTGCTTAGCATTCTCTACTCACCTTTCCCGTTCTGCTTTATTCTTGATAGATTTATCTTGACTGATGGCTTTGCTATTTTCCATAGAAATCTTCGCCTGGTGGGTTCGCATCTCCTTGCTTTCCCTGTGCGATGGAAAACGAATAAATGGGGAGGGCGATGACAGAGATTTAGTGTTTGATGAGCAAACAGCTGAAGTTTAATGAGCACAGAGACCAAGTTCTGGAAGTGGGTGGTTGTGATGGGTATGCAATATCATGAATGCTCTTAGTGTCATACATGCCAAAAGGACCCTTTATGTTATGTAAATTTAACCATAATTTTAAAAATGAGAAAAACCCACAAATTAAATCTATAACATTAAGAGTAGGTTCACTTTTCTCATGATTGTGCTCATCAGGTAATTTTGTATTCTGGAAAAGGAGGGAAGGAACCTGAACTCGGGTGGATGTCTATCGCTGAGGAGAGGTGAGGCACCAGATGGAGGAGTGTATGGCGGTCAGTGAAAAACAGGTGTGTTTGCTCATAAAACACAGGGAAATCCAGCTTTGCCCCACATGAGTTGGGACTCAGTGAGATGGAAGAGATAGGAAATTCTAACCTTCACAAGTAACCTACCTCTGACACTGTGTTAACAACAGCCCGTGGTAATGAAAGGGACTACCTGGTTTCAAGTAAGCACAGGAAATGGCAAAACTGTGTATTTATAGGTGACTAATTACTATGCAAGCACAGACATGTCCATGACAAACACTCCTATCTTTAGATTATTCACGTGTACAATGAAGGCATACAGCTTAGAATACTAAAGTGAATGTGATTACAAGGAATTTTTCTGAACTTTTGTTGATCTCCTTAGGTCTTTGCTTGGAATGGAGCAGTCCAGGAGGCTGGTTACCTAAGTTGAGTGGTTTGACCCACATCAAAAGCAGTGCTAAGATGGAGAGCTCCTCAATCAGTTACCTCAGCCCAGCAGCAGGATGGTGTCCAGAAACACCAATCGCTCTCAAAGTCTTCCATAATGTGTTAGTGAGCTGACCCTCCCGCCTCCTCCTTCTCTCTCTCCTTCCTTCCTTTCCTTCCTTCTTCCTTCTCTCTCTCCCTCCCTCCTTCCTTCTTTCCTTCATTTTTTCACTCAAAAATCACTTACCAATGACCAAATGCTACTATTATTCAAAAATCAAGAACAATAATTACAATGGCAAAAAAGCACTAGAGGAAAAAAAAAAAAA
>NW_008479394.1:0-1942 GCF_000622305.1 Nannospalax galili
GGCAGAGGCAGGCAGAGCTCTGTGAGTTCAAGGCCAGCCTGGTCTACATTGAGGCCCACAACAGTCAGGATTATACAGTAAGACACTACTTCCCAAGAGGGAGAGAGAAAAAGTAAATAATATTCTAACACAAGTGATGTAAGAACATCAACATTTATTTAACATGATAAAAAAGAAATGAGATCTGAACATGTGCATTTAGACAATAGCCCATGGCCTTTAGTACATTACATGTGCTCACTGTATATACACAATGAACATAATTACATCTGTACACGAACCAAGCACTGGGTTTGAAAGCCTGCTTATTGCTGTACACCTCTATTCCTATTCCACTGACGTGAAGCCCAGTACTTCAGTCCTAACTTGTGACTGTTTTGTTTAAGGTAAGCAATGACGTGTTTAAGCTGACGAGAGTGTGGCAGCAACAGCTGACACTGCAATCTGAGGAAGAATTAGAGCAGAAAACAGGACAGACTTCGCTTAGCAGTAACAAAATGGCACATTTTAAATATATTTATATAAAATTTTTACAAATCAAGTGTCAAACAAAGCATTGCAGTAGCCAAATGGGAAGAAAAAAGAAAGAAAACAAGCTTTGTTGGAAATGATAACTTTACTGAAAAGCAGAAAGAAATACAAAATCGCCTAGACGTCAGAAACATCGAATCTGGGAAGGAGACCGCAGGCTGGAAGCACCTTGCCGCATGTGCTCTGGCCTTAGCAGCAAGCTGGTGTCAGAACGACAGTCGTGGGGTACGGAGTGCACACATGGGCCATTAAAGCTGTTTTGGAATAAACATTTTCCAAAAGTGATAAAACGATGCTCTGTGGTCAAAAGCATCAGAACTATGAATTTCATAGATTTAAGATATACTGTACGGCATCTTCTTACATTGCGGAAGGTCCATAGCTTTAACTCTGCACCGTTTCAGGAGAAGTCAGAGTGGCTGGAAAACAAGTAAGAGGCAAATTACTCTGACGCCTGCAAAGCTAGTGAATGGCTATGTCCCAAAGTAACTAACAAAGACATGACAACAGAAGTGACAGGCATGGCTGGGAGACCCAACGCACACACAATGCATTCCCTTATTCCAACTCACGATGCAGAGAAGCATGATGCAATGAGACAGCAATCCAGAAAATGGCCCAAATCTGTCAAACTAAGAGATCAATAAAGTAGGCACAGATTTGCCCGACTTTACTACATTCTGCAGTTAATGTGGAGCTGCGTCTACAGCATCATTTGTGAGACTTTTCTATATTCTGCCAAAATCGTTAGTTCAGAAAAATGACGTTATAAGACATGAGCAGCAATACAAGTTCCCGCCAGTTAGTTGTATGTGACGGATGCACAACACGAGATGAGATGCAGGTGAGGCCTGCGTCTTATAACACTCATGCCTCTGGTACAGGAATCAAGTAAAACATAGTAAGAGCCAGTAGAGGTCAGAAGAGGGTATCAGATCTGGAACTGGAGTAACAGGCAGCTGTGAGCTGCCACAGGAGTGCTGGGAACTGAACCCAGGTCCCCTGCCAGAGCAGTAAGCACTCTGAACTGCGGAGCCATCTCTCTAGCCCCCAAATGTACTAGAATTTTAATTCTGACCATCCTTGTTAGCAGAATGGTTATCATAACCACAAATTCCAGTCTGTTTATTGAGCCTGAAATCGATGTGAATGGCTGCCGTTTTGTTTTTAGACAGCGTCTTCTGATGTGCAGGTCAGACTGGAACTTACTGTGTAGCTGAGGACAACTTTGAATTTCTGATTCTCCTGCCTCCACCTCCCAGGGCATTCGAGGCATGTACCACCCTGCCCAGTTTTATGCTGGAAATTGAACCCAGAGCCTCATGTATTTAGGCAACTACTCTACTGAGCTCCACACCCAGCACCTGTGAATGGCTCTTCATGAATATCTCGTCACTAAGATGGCCTGATA
>NW_008479395.1:0-1949 GCF_000622305.1 Nannospalax galili
ATATGGTTCCTCACAGTCTTCCCATAGCACCTCAAGTGGTTGAAAGCTGTACTGACTGAAACAAGATCTGGAATCTTGTTGATCATAGTTTACTCCTGATTGAGAAGGAGACATTAAACAATGTTTTCAATTCTTAGGAAATTGTCTCTGAATACAACTAAAAGTTTACTCTTTACTTCTTCATGAGCAGCAGTTTAATAGTGTGTACCAGCATGGAAAGGCCAGTATTCCTCCATTGTATTCCCAGGCTTCCAATATTTTCTGCATGTTAATCTGTGGAGTCATCAAGACTAACATTTAGGGTCAAGGACAGACTTAGAGTGTCCTGGAGAACCCACCTACTCTTAGAGAACACTTTGCAAACATTACACAGGGCCCATATATACTATTTCTTCCTGTGTCCAAATAGTTTCACGTTTACTTTAGTTTAGATGCCATGCCAGTTTTTTGACTCCCAGATTTTTTTTTCAACCTCTAGTAATGCACATCTTATCCCCTTAATCCCTGCATGTCATGGCTACACAGGATCGGCTGCTTCATTGTCCATCTCGTCTTTCTGAAATATTTAGCATCTTAAAATTCTCTCTACCACTTCGGGTGTTCACATAGCTTCCTTTTGATTCCATTTAAATCAGCAATTGTTTTATACTAAGGTATGAGGAGTGTCATATACTATCTCACCTTTACTGATATGTTAAAGCTGGAAATCAAGAAGTGACATGTAGACAACATCTGACATGGGTCTCAATGAACTCTGTCTCCTACTGTTTGTTTACTTGTGTGATTTCTTTCACCTTGACTTTAAAATGACCTTCGAACTTTGGCTTTAATGAATAGATCTGCAAAAGTGGGATGTCAGAGCTTGAGTTAAATTACAAATGTAACTTCTTTATTCCTGGTGACACTCTCCTCTGCCTCCTTGATTTGAATGGTGTGGTGAAGCAGGTTGCTACACTGGAGAGGTACCCATTACTAAAGGCAACCTCTGATGAAGAGTTAGTAAAGGACTGCATCTTCATGTAACAATGTGCAAGCACTAGAGTCTTGCCAATAACTATATCAACTTGGATGTGAATTCTTCCCCAGTCCAACCTTCAAGTGAACCCTAGACCCTGAGCTGTCATCTTAATTTCAGCTTCATTTTAGAATAGGAAGCTAAAGACATAGTCAGGTCAGACCCAGGTCACTGACTCACAGAATTGTGAGACAATAGCATTTTGTTGTTTTGAAGTCACTAAGTTTGACAGTAATGTGTTATGTTGTGCAAAAATAGCTGGCTAATACCTAGTAACAAATAATGACTTCTAATTGGTGAATATCTAGGCAGCAAAAATGAGGAAAGGGACAATAGGAGAGCTGGGGAAGAGGCTCAGTTGGAAAAATGGTTCTCTTCCAAGCAGGAGAACCTGAGTTTGGTCATCACGACCCACATAAAAAATTGGGAGTGGAGATTCTCATGCAATCCTATCACTAGGGAAGCAGAGACAGGAGGATTCCTGGAGCTCCCTGGGCAGTAACTCTAACCTAATTGGTGAACTCAAAGTCAGTGCAAGAGCCTGTCTCAAAGGAGGTGGCAGCTCACAAGGAAAATCAAGATTAAAGTCTGGCCTTCATATGCACCCCCACAAAAATGTATTCACACAACACAGAAAGAAAGGAATCAGAAGAGACACTTCATTGAAGCTCTGTCACATGGGGATAACTGCGTATTCTTCCTGAATACTAGATCAACTTTATTTGCATCAATTAAGAACATTACCAGCCTTTTTAGTCAACTCTTCTGGTTTTGCCTTGTTCAGTTTATAGTTATCATCACTATATGTACCTGGCATAGACCAATTGTTGAGGTTATTCCTTTTCTTTTCTTGTATCATTTAATCCAGACATGTCATTAACCAGCAACAGGTTTGTACTCATTCAATTCTCCAACATCTCAGAAGTTTTTTTTT
>NW_008479396.1:0-1950 GCF_000622305.1 Nannospalax galili
CCGTCTCTCTTCCTGCACATGCTAAGGGAGGTGACGTGAAGATACAACACAAAGGTGGCCACGAAGAGCGTTCTGATTAAATACTGAGTTGAGCAAAACCTTCATCTCAGATTTCTAGCCTCTAAGTCTGAGATAGTTTCTGTTAAAATGACCTAGTCTGTGATATTTTTCTTACGGCATCTGTAGCCGACCAATACAACGCCCATTACATTTAACTGAATATAAAACAGGGGTCAGCTCTCAAATGGAGATGGTTCTAATGACAGCCACTGCTTGTCCCCAGCTGGGAGTGGGAGTGACCTGGGAATCCACTGTTGCCAAACACCCTGCAGTTGCTGCAGCTCACACAACAAAAATGTGTTCATGGTCGTAATTGTCAGTAATGCTGATGCTCAGAAAGCTGAGGTGACATTTTAGGATTCGTTTGCTTTTGTGAACCAGATAGAAGTCTTTCATGAGAATAAGTAAATTATAAAGAAATACATTTATAAGCTACAATGTAATCTGTTTCAATTGCATTGATTTACTCCCAACACTTGCAAAATCCAATAAACTGATTCCTAGAGTTAATTGAACTCAATCCATCTAAATGAAAGCAAATCAAGGGATATATGTATGGGTATTTGAATGTTTTGTATGGATAAAATGTAATTTTTTTTCTTAAATCACTTACAGACTGGAGTAAATTTCTTGCCGCTAGATACTATAACATAAAAATAATATGTATGTTAGGATCTAGAAGACGGCTTATAGGTTGAGCACACTTGCTGCTCTGGAGAGGACCTCTGTTCAGGTCCCAGCACCAACATGGTAGCTCAGAGCCACTTCTAGCTTCAGTTCCGGGAACCTGGCACCCGCTTCTCATGTCTGTAGGCACCAGGCACACATGTGGTACACATACACACAGGGAAAGAAACACTCATACATATAAAATAAAAACAAATCTTTAAAATATATTTATGTTAACATTATATAATATAGATTAGCATTAGATGAATAGACAGAAAGGTTGATTCATAAAAAACATTTTCAGGAGTGAGAAATGATGTATCTTGATGGCCAATGTTATTAATTGTTTTGACAAAATTTATACCAGCTGAAAAAAATGGTAAGACTTTTCAGTAGGCTGGTCCCCACTTCCCTAGACAGATTGTTTTCACCACGATTTAAGCTGTGAATATCTCCAGAAAATGCTTCAAAAACATTTGCTTCTCAGCTGTCCCAAAGGAAATATTCACTTTGTATTAACTATTGAAATAAATGATTCGAGTGTGAGGAGCCTCATAAGAAAACTAGTATTACCAGAGAAAACTGGAGAAGACTTGGAGGTGGCGCCCTGTGTTCTCATTGCCTCCATTTCCAGTCTCCTCAGATCTAACTGGCTCATGTCAGTCCTATCCCACAGTTGCCACTTGGCAGCATAATAATGTGCCCTTTTAGACTCTGACTTCATAAATCACAATTATCTTTTTATTTTAGAAGGAAGAACAATTAAAATTAATTTGGACAGCTTTTTTTTCTGTTAAATTCACTTGCCTTCTAAGTAAGATACTGTTTTGTTTTTAATCATTAGCTAGTTCTTATGTTAATATTGGAAATTTTCCAGAAAGAGTTTTTTTCCACTTTTCTAAATTTCTGCTTCTCATGGTTGACTCAGCTTTACACCCATTCTGTCTTGCTGTTTATTACCTACCTTTCATCGTGTACTATAACTTGGCTCTTACTATACACTACATCCATATAGTTTATTTGTAAATGTACCATACTTACACATATATTACTTATTTTTAGATATACTTTACTGAACAATATTATTGAAAAATGAACCAAGCACTTGTTTTAAGCACTAAACACTTAAAGATAAATCTTCAGTTGTTATGTCACACAATGTTTTGAAATTTTTAAAGCTAAATGAGATAATTCTTAAATATCAAGTTGAACATATTTTAA
>NW_008479397.1:0-1950 GCF_000622305.1 Nannospalax galili
CCCATTCATTACACAGTGAGGACACGGATAGAACAAATTTCCTCAGAAAGGAATTTGGGCAGAGCTGGAAAAGATGAAACCATAGCCCCAGGCTTGCTTTGGGAATGCTGTGAAGGCTGCCCTAGCCACCTGCCAGCCGCTGCTTCCAGCCCGCCTGCACTCAGCTTCAGGTAGCACATCTTACCACAGGGCAGGTGTGTGCTCTCAAGGGCTACCTGGTGTGAGTGCTCAGTCTCAGCTGCTCACCTGTGGAGAGCGGCCTTCAAAATCCAGGAAGACTTCATAACTCTGAGGTCACATCCTGTACATAGGGAGGAGAAGAGCGGAAAAACAATTCATTGTGTTTAAACTAAGTTTGCAAATACAGTGTGGCTTACCGGCCCAGGTCCTGGCGAGTTAAAGACAACTGAGCTTTGAAATTATCCTCTAAGTTGTCTTCTTCTCTCTCTTTCCCTCCTCCTCTCTGCCACCCTCTTGACCCAGCCTCCCTGTCTTTGGCTTTGTTCTCGGACATGGTCTTTCCCGCAAGCAGCTTCACACCCGCATGGACCTCAGGCAGCAGCCAGATGCCTGAGTCAGAGAAGATCCCTGTGCCTGAACCCTGTGGTGCTCACTGTGCTGTGGGTGATGGCCGCACTCAGTTCAAATGGGAGCAAGTTATGCATCCATGTCCAAACGCAAGAGAATCGTTGGCCCCGACCCCAGCAATATGTAAATTGGACAAAAGCAGTATTGTGCTGGTCCTGAAGAGCTGACAGAGTGGGTGGTGTCCCCACCGCAAGGACAGAGCAAGGCACGTGGGGAACAGGGAACTGCAAAGCCTCAGGATTCCGAGAGCGGGCCACAAAGAACAGCTGGACATCCAGACACGAAATTGACAGAGCTACGCAAAAGGTGACGAGGGAAAGTGGGGGGCCTTCATTCCCTCAGGACCACACTGGGCTCCGTGAAGTCTCTGAATTTCACAACTACCCTGAGTGTTTGCTTGCTGGGACTGAGAAGTCCCATTTCCCAGGAAGGAGATGAAGAACGGGTGTGGGACTGACCCGCACAGCCTCCTCTCAACGGCAAACGCTGGGGAGGATGTGGGGGAGATGTGTGCAACGCTTATGGGAGAGAAAGTGGGGGGGTGTAGCCACCACGGAGCTCAGCACAGGGGCCCCCACAGAAAAGTGAAGGTAGAACTGCCATAGACACAGCCATGTCGCTGCTGCTCACGAACCCAAAGGCATAAGCCAACTACCACAGAGGCACTTGCACATCGGTGTTTATTACTACAGCACTCACAGTAGCTGGAAAATAGAACCAGCCCAGGTGCCCGTGAGCAGAGAAGCAGGTGGCATATGTACATGAGGACTTTTATTCAGCTCTAAAGAAAAGAGAAATGATGTCATCTGCAGGACGAAAGTGAGTGAAACTAAAGATCATGAAATAATTCCAACAGATCCTGCATGTTTTCTTTCACATGCAAACTCTCTCTAGATATAGATATACACACATATATGTATATATACACATATGTATGTATAAATGTCTATATGCATGTGTCATGTCATATATGCGGCATGAACGTAGAAGGGAAAGCATTAGAAAGGGTATGAGTGTGGACGGTCTGAAAGCTTAGAAAGGAGACCTGGGAAGGGTTGCCCTGGGATAAGGAAGGATGAAGCTCAGACAGAAGGGCACATGATCATGAGGGGGAATATAAAGCTGTTTTTTTCTAGCTTCAACTCTCTATTTTTTGCGTCGGGTATGTGAATTCAACTTTCTGTATATGAGGTAGCAAGAACCATTTTTGCATTTCAAAGGAAGCCAGCATGTTATTCTTTGAGACAGTGATTGTGAAAGTTGGGCTTTCTTTTTAATTCCACTGACCACTAGTGCAAAAGGCTCTAGTGAGTGGTGACTAGTCCCTGAATACACTGATTGTATTGACTCACTTAGAAAAAA
>NW_008479398.1:0-1949 GCF_000622305.1 Nannospalax galili
CCCCCCGCCCAAGCCATGAGTTCTTGGCCAGATTTGTGGTGTGAGGCATGTGTTTCTTCCTCTGGAGTGAGTCTTAAATCCGGCCAGAAGGCAGTTGGTTACCCCCATAACATCCGTTCTACGATTCTACCAATGGGTTAACATGTCATGCTGGTCATTATTGTAGTTCACAGGTTCACAGCTGAGTAAGACTGTTGATGTCTTTGCCCCAGCAGCCTGCATGGCCCCTTCTAGTACCGTGAGAGCCAGTCAGCAGGGAGGAAGCTTCCGGGTCAGTAGCACCTTGGTTTCTCCATATCCTGTGACCCGTGTGTGTGGTGTCTTCAGCAATAGTGTCTCAAAGGCCCTTCTTGCATAGTGAGCCCTGACCCAAGTCAGAG
Source organism: Nannospalax galili (assembly GCF_000622305.1). Classification (NCBI taxonomy): domain Eukaryota; kingdom Metazoa; phylum Chordata; class Mammalia; order Rodentia; family Spalacidae; genus Nannospalax; species Nannospalax galili. The sequence continues at coordinate 381 of NW_008479398.1, forward strand.
AGGACTCCTAGTGGTGTCGTTTCAAAATTTCAGTGTCTTGTCTTAACATACAGTAATTATACATGGTGGGTTCCGTTAGGACGTTTTCATACATGGTATGATGTATTTTCTCTGTCCTTCTCCCATCCCTGTTAATTTTCTTCCCTTCCTAACTAGCCCAAGCTCCAATTCTACTTCGTTTAGAGGTTGTGTGTGTGTATGTGAGATCAAACAATACGTTTCACTAGAGTTTTTATAGGAGCATGGGTGGGAGTTTGTTTACTGGCCATTTGTACATCTTACCAGTGGCTATATCACTGAAGAAAATATTTTTCCCTCCCTCCTCAGCCATTATCTATGTATAAATCCTCAAGGAGGCCTCATGAGCCCTTCCCCCCTTCCATGGCAGACTATTGACAAGCCCAGTCATATATAGGTAATCATAGTTGCTGTGAGATCAAGAGTGCAACAGCGATGTTGTGCCCAGAGGTCAACATTCCACATACTCCCCGCTGCTGACAGCTCTTATAGTCTTTCTGCCCCTTCATCCATGATATTCCCTGCGTCGTGGAAGGGCTGTTAATGATGTCCCGTTTATGGATAGATATTCAGTAGTCATTTATTCTCTGTAGTTTAACCGGTGATGAGTTTCTGCAATCACTGCTGACCACTGCAAAACAAAAAATAACACTTCTCTAATCAAAGCCAACAGCAACACTGCTCTGTGGACACAAACAGTGTCTAAAAGGCAGCTTGACAGGGACTTCATATCCATTTAGCAAAGCAAGAGCACCAGCTTCTCTGCCAGGGCCTGTGACCTCCCCAGCCCTCAGGCTTTCAACTGGACTGCATGTACCACAGATGTCAGTGCCCTCCTGTGGGTCAGGCCTGAAGTCCAGTCAGAAAGTGGTGGTTACCCCCATAACAGACTTGTCACTGTTGCACCGGTGGCTCATCCTTCCCTCTTCTGGGCATGGTTGCACCCAGGGTCCACAGCCGAGTGAGACCCTCGATAACGTTTTCCACAATAACTTGCGTAGCCCGCATAGTGCCCTCCACCACTGCAGGATCAGCCAGAGGGAAGGAAGCACATTTCTCCATCTCCTGTGACCGAAGTGTTTAGTGTCTTTAATAGCAGGGTCTTACCAACCAGTTTTGTTAGATAGCCAAGAGCAGTGGAAGTTACCTGCATTGTTTTAGGGGCATCAGGGACCTCCTTGGACAACAACTCCCTGGCACTTGGATTTTGTTTAATAACCCATGATTGCTAGGAGTAGTTTTATCTACCCACATGGGCTACCTCCATTCAAATTTTTTTCAAACATTTGTTATTTGGTTAGCTTATTAACTACCAGGTTTCTTCATGGCTTTTCATACATCATTAATATTGGTTGCCCTCCTCCTCCCAATTTCTAGTCCCCTATGTGCTTAGACCTTTCAACTCCGAGTACTCCCCCTTCCGTTTTCTATTCCCCTCCCCCTTATTTTGTTCTTAGGCAAAGTTAGACGATTAAAAAGGCAGAAAGAGAGGCATCCTGAGAGAGCTAAAGCTTGGCAGGAGGATCAGGGCTTCCTCCAAGGACAGCCACC
>NW_008479399.1:0-1921 GCF_000622305.1 Nannospalax galili
TGTGTGTGTGTGTGTGTGTGTGTGTGTGTGTGTGTGTGTGTACATGTGAGGAGAGGCACATGTATGGCAGTCAGAAAACAACTTGAAAGAGTTGGTTCTCTGTTTCCACCATGTGGATTTCAAGCCTAGATCTCAGGTCTTCAGGGTTGATGGAAAGCGCCTTTACCTACACAGCCATCTAGCAGCCTAGTTTCTTGTGCTAACTGTGCGCTGAGCAGTCTGTGAGGCTCTGAGGACATGGTTTCTTGGGGAGGAGCCACTGGTCCTGTGGGGCACACCCCCACCTAAAAGCTTGTTCTGGGGCCAAGCTGAATTGGACCTGCAAGGGGCCCTAGCTGCTGTGGGAGCCCAGAGGGGAGGGAGGGAGACTTCCTGGAGAGGGAGCCTTATGAAATCAACTGGGAGGAGGCTGACAAGCATGTTAAAGTTACAGCAAGGGAATCATGAAGACACTGGAGCCAGTCAGAAAGAGAGCTGGCACCATTGCAGGGACGGGCGGGTCAGTCAGGAAGGGATGGGATCCTTGGCTTCATCCATGACAGAGGAACTCCTTACCTTGTACTTCAGACGGTTCACATAAATGAAGTCCAGGTGGAAAACACATGACCCTCAGATTCTGCTCCTGGGGGTGGACCAAGTAGAAGCCCAGGACAGAGGTGTCCAGGTGTGCTGCCTGCTGGCAAGAAGCCCAGCAATGTGAGCAGTAGATTCAGGCAGGAGTGGAGGGAAGTAGGAAGGAGGTGGGTGGTGGGGTTAGACAGGATGCAGGAGTCTAGTGCCAGGACACTTCATTCTGGAATGGGCACTATCAATGACCTGGGTGCAAGGCAGGGAAGATTTTAGGCTTGGACTGTCTTCAGAGCCATCTTAGCTGGGGTCTTCATGGTCATGCCTCTTAATCACATTAAACCTAGCTTTTCTTAGGTCGAAAATAAGTCTAGGGCCAATGAGATGGCTTGGTGGTTAAAGGTGTTTGCAGAGCAAGGCTGGAGACCTAAGTTCAATACCCGGAATCCATTTAAAGGAGGAAGGAGGGAACCGACTCCACAAAACTTGTCCAGTGACCACCACACATATGCCACAACACACATGCCTTCCTCCAAACCAAATAAATAATAAAGGAACGTTGCGTGGTTGGGCCCCACTTTGCCATGCACTTGCCTGCTCTAGACCTCAACCTTCCTTCTGTAAAACCAAATGCTTAGCTTCCTCAGGAATGGGAAACTGGAGCAGGGCCTTTTGGACCCAGGTTCTGAATCCAGCACTAACTGCTTCTGTCACCCAGGCTCATCCTGGGGATGATGATAACCACCTCCTTCCTGTCCATGTGGCTGAGCAACACAGCCTCTACCGCCATGATGCTGCCCATTGCCAGTGCCATCCTCAAGAGCCTTTTTGGTCACCGGGAAGCTCAGAAGGACCTCTGCCAGGAGGGTGATGAGAACACAGGTGAGGTTGCAGGGATGCCAGGTGTACTCTACCACTGGAGGGATGGGCACAGGAGGTTCACAGCAGCTGGGGAAGGCCAAGGGCACACACTGGGTTGAGTGTTTTAATAACAGCAGTAACTGAGAATCAGGTTAAACCAAGTCATGGTTCCCTGTGGGGGGGGTGTACACATTCATGTGTGTATATGTGTGTGTGTTGTACATGTGTGTACACATTCATGTGTGTATGCATGGGGTATGTGTATATATGTACACCTGTGTGTGGAGGCCAGAGGTCACCATCAGGTGCTTCTCCACATGATTTTCTAAGACAGGGTTTCCCAGTAAACCTGGAGTTCACTGATTTGACTACAGGGGGTGTCTAGCAAGCCTCAGGTCTCCTCCTGACCCCACCGCCCCAGCACTGTCACATGCTACCACACCATGGGTGCTAGAAATTGAACTCGGGTCCTCATGTTTGTATGACAAGCACT
>NW_008479400.1:0-1949 GCF_000622305.1 Nannospalax galili
ATACACTCATACACATAAAATAAAAATAATAAATAAAATATTTTGTAAAAAGAAAAGGGCAGTCATTCCAGTAAAGTGAGAAACCCCAGCCCCCAAGGCCTCTCATCAAAAGGAATCTGTGGCTAATAAACAAGGCATCTCACATGCGTTTGCTAATCTCCATGGGTGATTTGAAGACTAGTTTCTTAAAATGTTCCTCCATATGCCCATGGTATCCTGCCAAAAGTAAGTCAAAATAAAGGCATTGTATAGTTGGCCAATGTGAAATGCAGCTGTGTCTGCTAGTTTGTGTGGTTTAGGATAAATGTTAATAAACACCTGGAGTGATAGTTCCCAGCTTTGTCTGTGAGTGACGACACCAGGATGTCTTCAAACTACAGATGCTTCAGCCCTGTCCTAGGAACACTCTGTCCATGTCATGTCTCTTAGCCAAGGTACTGGTGAGTTTTGATCAGCAGTGATTTATGATTACGGTTCCAGAGAAGGACCAAGAGTGTTTTCAGATGAGAAGCTGTGAGTTTGTACAGCCATCACCTGCCAAGAACAGTGTCCTCTTTAGATACATCAGGAATCCAGTAATGAAGCAGTGTGGGAAAGAGCTGTCCAGAAGAGAAGCAGAACCCAGGACAAATCGAGTTTTCATCCACAAATAATTCTTGGTCAATTTCAGTGAACAGTCAAGGTCATGGTCATTTTGACCTGGGAATAAACTTTGAGCCAGAATAGCTCTCTGGGGCTGGATAGATGGTTCAGCAGTTGGCATTACTGCTCTTCCAGAGAACCCAGGTTCAGTTCCCAGCACCCACATTGTGGCTAACACCCATCCTTAACTTCAGTTCCAGAGAATTCACTGCCCTCTTCTGGCCTCTGTGAGTACCAGACATGAACGTGATGCACTTACATACACACCTGCAAAACACTCATACACATAATACTTTAAAAATCAATAAAAAAGAATAAATGACCACCTCAGCCCGTAAGAAGGCCTTAATAAAATATTCCAAGATTGAGCATTATCATTTCAAATGGCTTCCCTAGATAATGATTGTAGAATGTTTTCTGACTTGCTAAGTAATGAGACTTGCCCTGTGGTTAGCTACAGACCAGTAAGAATTCAAGTGTGATACTCTGATTGGGGAAACACTGATTTGTTGATTCAAAGTCCTTTTTTTCCTAAAACAGACACATAGACCAACCACCTGATATAGCTTTTTCTAGTTCATATCATGCAGGGAATAGGGAAGTATGTCAGCCCATTCAAAAGTTGTTTCAGGGAGGGGTTAGAAAGATGACTCAGCAGTTAAGAGCGCTTGCTTCTCTTCCCAAGCACCCAGGTCCGTGGCTGACAACTACCTGTAACTCCAGCTCCAAGGACTCTGGCACCCTCTTCTGCCTCTGAGGGTACTACACTCACATGTACATACCCACACACATAAACACAGACACTCTCAACATACACACAAATACATATAATTAAAAATAAAATAAATCTTTTTTTTTAAAATAAAATTGTTTCAAGTTTGAAGGGAATCCAGAGCTCTCTCTTGTTTTCCCTCACATGTTCTTTGGTCATGAGGAGACCGCTTTTCACTAGACTAACATGAAACAAAGGATATTGCAGTTGTCATGAATTAGTACACAGGAATCTACACGGGATTGATGAACTATTAGTCCATGATGATTTCCAAACTCAAAGGAATGTCAATAAGATAATGTAGCAATATTAACATTATTACCAACACATTTTTCTAGAGGGTCAAGGAATTAAGAATGGTCTGTCATGAAATTCCCTGTACAAAGGTTATGTCTTCCTCAAGGAGAATAGTGAGGATCAGGGGCCTGGTTAAGGGCTACATCACTCGCTTCATATGCATCAGGCCCTGAGTTTGATCCCCAATGCCGCAAAGAGGGAGTATGTGGGGATAGGGAACCCGAGTCTAAGGCCCTGG
>NW_008479401.1:0-1947 GCF_000622305.1 Nannospalax galili
AAGAGAAAGAGGAATCCAGTGTCCTTGTCACCTGCACCCACTTCAGTGACTCCTGGGTAGCAGCATTTTAGTGAAGTCAGTGAATACTGCTTTATGTGTTCTATTCTTTAAGAATTAGGCTGATTTGGGGGATTTTGCTCATGTAGCAGCTCACTCTTGTACTTTTGCTTTATTTAAGCTAAGTTGGCTTCCCACACTGGACTAAATTAACAGTTAAAATACTGGTATGTATACAAGGTGAGTTCATTTTGAGACAGGCCGGGGGGCGGGGGGCGTGCTGTGCTAACAAAGGGCTTCCGGGAAGCTCACTGCAGAGATGGTAGGAGCAGACTGATGTTTGTTCCCTACTGAAATATAAACTGGAGGCGCAGGTGAAAATCGCCAAACCTAATGAGCAATTTGGCAGATAAGACAGGCTGTCAGGCGATGGCAGCTCTCTGCCTGCAAGCCCTGTTGTTTGTTCCAGAGGATGGCGTTTAAACACTGCAAGGAAAAAAACATCCATTTTCACTGGTATTTAGTATCACAGAGAAGCGTATTATGTTCTTCAGATTTCCAGTTAAACAACCAACAATCAACATGCAATGATTTATGTTGCAAAGTTATTTTTATACTTGCTTGTTCACATATTTCATGCATAAAAAATAAAATGTGTTTTGCTTATCTCAGAACCTAAGTAATGCTAGATTTCAAAGCACACTTAGAAGGCTGAAGTGGTCAGCTTATTCACTGGACAGTGACCTTTAACCTGCAGTCATTCCATTAGAGTGCTCCAAAGTTGCACTGCAGCCTTCAGGGGAAGCACCCGGACATGTATGCTGGGCCTGACTCCTCCCCATGGAGGCTGTTGGCACACTACTGTTTGTAGAACATTTGGATATCTCCACGCTTCTTTTTTATAAGCACAGGAAACTTCCCACATCATTTATACTGTTTTCATCTCTTGGAAACAGTCTCGATGAGGTAAAACAATAGCACACGTGTGTTTAAGGTGTGGCCACAGCTCAAATCTTCATATTCGAGACAAGATGTATTGCTGAAATGTAAAGTGCCACTCAGCATATACACTTCAAAGTCTTTATTGGTTTATTGTAGCATTTCCAAATACTTAGATCAAATGCACTTTTGCACTTCATGTCTGGTCAACATTTTTAGACATCTTTAAGGAGAATAAATAATAGGGTCTTGCTTTTATTTATGCCTGTGAGGATCACCTTGTTGTTTTGATGCTGGGAATCGAGCCCAGGCCCCTGTGCATTCTAAGAATGTGCTCTTCCACTGAGATAATAACCCGACCCCAAAGCATTCAGGGTAAAAAGCAAGAGAAAAAGAACACTTTAACATATGTAAAGATATTTTGTATGGACTGTGACCAACAGTTCTTTGGCCTGAGGAGTCTTATCTTCTAAAGGCTTTGTGCCTGCATCAGCACCTACAGGTGTCGGCCATATTCTGCATCCTGGTTCTCTGGGACAAACTGATCTGGTGGGATTCAGTGCTACCTGTGGCATCTCCATACCCTCGACATGTAGCACTGTAGGAAAATGGAGCTAGAGGCTTCTTCAGAAGTTGCTTTTGAAATTAGACCCAAACCATGTGGAACGGGACCCTTTATTATACAGAAAGCTCGTTCTCATTTAAAATATGCTGTAGGAGTACTTCACAAATTCATCCTTTCTGCCTCAAAGAGTCCCCCACTACCCAACTACCTCTTTTCTTCTTGTCCTTGACAGTTAAATTTTGTTTGACCTTGAGGGTTTACCTTGATCTCTTATCTTTGTATGAAAATATACCTGATATGCCCAGTTATACTGTCTATTAAATCAGAAACAGTTTGTTCCTGGAAGTCAGTGATGGTAGTGTTGTGTGGCTATGTTAAGAAAGTATAGTATAGCCGGGCATGGTGGCTCATGCATTTAATCCCAGCACTTGGGAGGCAGAGGCAGG
>NW_008479402.1:0-1947 GCF_000622305.1 Nannospalax galili
AAAAAAAGAATAATACTGAATTCTTTGAAAAGATACATTTACTTTCCCTAGTCATGACTGTTCAAAATGTCTTTTGGATATAATAGAACAGAATACTAGTGGGTATGTTGGTTAATTATTTCATCCCATATTCATGTACATAAAGGACCAAAGACACAAATGGCCTCGATTCTTATTTCTGATCCATAAAATTCAAAACCTTCACACCCTTCACAGTCTGCCTGCACAGATGAGTCAATGAAAATTGTTCAACCTTCTATGAACTAACCACTCAGAACCAGTGTTTCAGTACTTTCCAGAAAATTAGTGTTTAGGATTATGGCTTTGGAAAGAGAAAGGTCAAAGACTAAGAATTTGCTTCTCAGTTTTCAAAATGAAACAGTCATAGTCCAACTACTTATCCTACATATGTGGATAAGTTCTGGTTTCTGAGGCTTATGCACAAAGAAACATGAACTTAATGACTTAGGAAAAGAGAGGTAGATTTATTGTCTCCCGATGTTGGAGGCTTCCTATGTTGAGGAAAGTTCTCTGGGAGAGGATAAAGGGCAATCTGTTCCACAGCTTCTGTAAACTTCCTCTGGTGGCCCACCATCCATTGTGTTCTGTAGCTTACAGGTGTGCCACTTCCAGCTCTGACCCTCATGACATGGTACTCTCACCACATCTGACATTTTTTCCTCTAAGGACATCACATATTGAATAACGGTCCACATTTGAGGTCTTGTTTTATTTTTTTGTTTTCTTTTTTATTGAATTTTAGCAAACTTTATACAATACGTTTTGATCATATTTAGAACCCTTCCCCTATGCATATGCTTCACCAGATGTAATGTACTGTGTCAAATATATTAAGGTCTGTCAAGTCAGGCTTGTGTCCCCAAATGTCCTTTAATGTATGTCCATCCACTGGAGTATGGTTAACCTATCTAGCATCACACGCTTAAAGAAAACCAACACACCCTCTCCAAATAGTTCTCAAATACCAGTAGGGTCCTCTGCTAAGGTTGGGGCTTCTTTCCTACTTCACAGCCTCTATGCTGGGATTTTAACTAACTTGAGCTTGCATGGGTTTTATACATGTTGTCACTGATGCTGTAAGCTCATATGTGTAACTTTCCACCTGTCTGGAAAACTCTGTTTCCTTGTGATCACTGACCACCTCTGGCTCTTACAATCCTTCTGCCCCCTCTTCTGCAATGATCCCTGAGTCTTGGGTGACAGAGGTTGTGGCTTTCTGGATAATCACCAACTGTTATATGAAGAAATGTTGCTGATAAGAGTTGAGAGATGCATTATCATTCTTTCTGCCCTCTGTTCTATTATGTTCTCTGAGCCTTAGGTGTTGCATGTACATGTGTCACTTATGGCTGGGCAACTCACAGACAATTATTTTACACATTTCATCAGTTGTGGAACATTGTAATAGTCTTCATCTATTACAGGAAAAGACTTCTTTGATGAGTGGCAAGACATACACTTGTCTGTAAATATAAGGATACATATTTAGAGTACAGTAAGATATTACATTGGTATAAGGACGTGATAAAAGTAGGTTTTTCTTTAGGATCTATGGCCTCTCCAGCCATGTGCATTTCACCATGTTTACAGTACCACGCATGAGTTCCCTCCCATTCAATGGGACTTAAGCTCATTTAGACAAGTGTTGATAAAAGTGTCATTAATACACTAGTAGAGATTATTTGTTGGATCAGTCATGGTTCACAGACTTTATAGCTGTATGGGATCATTGACTGGTCTTATGCCTTGGTAGTTTACATACTATCTTCTGGTTCTATGGAAGCTAGTCTTCAAGAAAGAAACTCAGAGGGAACTGTATTAGTTCAAAAGCCTACTGATAAATACATTATATATATAATAATATATGATATATTGAGTGTGTGTGTGCGTGTGCATATGTGTGTGTGTGTGTGTGTGTGTGTGTGT
>NW_008479403.1:0-1952 GCF_000622305.1 Nannospalax galili
TCCAGCCCCCTATCACATGATTTCCTTGTGAAGGTTGGCCTCTCTCCCATGTACCCTACAGATGCCGACCGGGCTATGAGAGTCCATCCACTTTTGTCCCTGTCACATGGGTATTGATTAGTTACAGTGTTCCCACTAACACATGGTAATCATGCACATTTCTGGGGCACAAGGTGATATTTTGGTTCATGTGTACACCACATAATGGTCAAATTGGGGTTATTAGCATATCACTTGCCTTAAGCACTCATCAGCTTGGTGAGAACCATTCAAGCTCGGCTCTTTGGGCTATTCTTTAGATATTCAATGTTTCTTTAACTATCTTCAGCCTACTTTGCAACAGAACACCAAAGATTATTCCTCGGGAACTGCAACACTGTGCTTGTTTACCAGTTCTTCCCCAGACCCCCTTACGGTCTCTCTGACTCTGGCAATCACCATTTTCTTCTGTATAGGGAATAGTTCTGTCTAGCTTCCACACAGAGATGCACACCTGTAATATTTCTTGAAATTTTTCTTTAAACATAAAGTGCTCAGGTTCATCCATGTTGTCATACATGACCGTTTCACCCTTTCCATGGCCGAGTAACAGTTCATCACATATGTAGGCCCATATTTTCTTTATTCATGGAGCTGATGATCACCTAACCTGATCCTACGTCTCAGACAATGTAACTAACACTGCAACAGATGTAAATCACAGTGCAGGAGTCTCCGTGACCCATTGACTTCGTTGCTTTTGGTATATTCCCAGTGGTAGGACTGAGTCACACAGTAGCCCAATGGTAGCACTGTGACATCACACAGTAGTCCTGTGGCAGGACTTCAGCGTCACACAAAAGTCTGTGGTAGCATGTGGCATCCCACAGCAGTTCTGTTTTTAACTTGTTCAGCGAGTCTCAGAATTGTTTTCTATAACGCTGAACTAATCTACTTTCCCACAACAGTGACATGAGAGAAGTGTTTTAAAGAGCTCACTAGGAGAAGATTTCATTCCAGCTGAGGGGTAACTTGTAAGGAGCTCTTCAGCTGAACTGAAATACGGACATTATGAAACCATCCTGATGTAGGGAATATGTGACCAAGGCATTTAGCTTCATGCCTTCATGGCCAGCACCCTGTGAGCCTAGTGATGAACCTGGTTCATAGCCAGCACCCTGGTTCATAGCCAGCACCCTGTGAGCCTAGTCTGAACCTGGTTCAGACACTAGCAAGGACTGCTGTGGAGATTCGAAGGGGCCAGACGGAGAGGAGGAATGTGTCGGCCCCACACCCTGTGTGCCACAGGCTTTCTATCTCGTCTCTTGTTTAACCCATTCCAACTTAAAGACAAAGTCTTCATTCAACAGCAGAGAAACTGAGGCTGAGAGCAGGGGCCAACCTGCCAAAGGTCACCCAGCAGTTAGACTGAATTCAGACTTGTCCCATTCCGCGTGCTCCTTCACCTCCCCTCTGCTGCCCTAAATTAGAAACACATTGTGAAGGATTTGAGCTTAAACCTTTCAAAAATAACAGCACAAGAATGAAGGCGGCCTGTGCTGTAGAGGAGATACAGCTGAACGTCAAGGAAGACCGATAACCAGACATTGGACAAGGCTTAAAGCCTGGCAGACATGAGCAGCCCTACAGCAGACATTAATCAGAAAAGCCCACCTAAGAGGACCCTGGGTTTGACCTTGAAGGCAGCCAAAGAAAGGCAAAACATGTTTTCAAAGTCTACAAGAAGCAGACGTCTTTGGAGTCCTTTGTAGCAGACCTCGTAATTGATAATTCAAATGCTGAATTCCTCCGTTGGATTCTTCAAGCAGGGAATAGAAAAGCAGTACATTTCCCCACAAAATACAAATTATAGTCTGATAACCCAGTATGTTAAGGCTTCATTTGGTTTTAGTCACACACAGCAGGGATTGCCTCCCAGAGGGTGGTCCACAGGTGTGTGTGTGTGTGTGTGT
>NW_008479404.1:0-1936 GCF_000622305.1 Nannospalax galili
AGAGAGAGAGAGAGAGAGAGAGAGAGAGAGAGAGAGAATCAGTTTTCTCTAAGGACAAGCCCCCTGATAGATTACCTAATCGCAAGTGTCAGCTCTAAACACATATATCTATGACAAACACTAAATGGACTCAGTAGACCTTTCTCTCTCTCTCTCTGTTTGTATTAATGTATTAAGAGGTCAAAATTTGAGATGATGTGATGGGGAACATGGAAGGAATTGGGAGTGGAGAGAAGATGTGGAAATGATATAAAGTACTCACAAATAAAATTCTAAAAAAAATTAAATTAAATTATAAAAAACAGACTAAGACACATGACCGATACCTCAATATTGTTTCAGGAAAAAAGATTCTTGGAGACTGAGCAACCTTTAACTTGCCTGTTTACACCCTTCTTCACCGACACCTGAGCCTCACACTGCGTGTGTACTGGCTCTGCTGTCCGTCCTCACACCCCTTCCTTTCTCTAGCCATGTCCACAACCCTTCTTTCTCCAGGATCATCACTTTGCCAGCAAGAGACTGTGCCTCTAGGCATCTTGTTTTGTATGGGGCATCTCCTGGCATCCTGCCAACCTATCCCAGGGCTGGACAATTGCCTTCCTCAGATAGAGGCCTAGATCATCAGTTCTTAAGTCAACTCATGAGCAGAGCCATTGGAAAGAGCCCCAACTGTGCTCTCAGAGGGTCAGCTGCACAAGTTCACTAAACCCTGGCCTTTTTGCCTTTCCTAGGCTTCTCATGGCCCAACCATACAATAGCCTGCTGAGCCAATGGTGGTCATGTTGTCCCATCTACCTGTTGTCTCTCTATCACTGTTTCATGCTCCTTGGAGGCAGCAGAGATGCTAAGTCAGGTCCCTTGCCCTGCTGGCACCTGTAGTTCAAGGAACCTAGCCTTCCTTGACAATTTAAAGGAGGAAAAGCTGTCATATCCCAGATTTCTGTGCTCAGTGATGTATTGCCAATTAAGTCTCTAGGCACATGGCCCCGCTGAGGAGCTCACTGAAAGGCTGCATCGTCAGGGCTGAAAACAAGCAGCCTCCATCTCAGGGTACTGAGAGGCCAGCTGCAAAGATGGGTGATGGGGTTGCCAAAGGCTTTCCTGTAGATACTTAGACAGATGTAGAATCTCACCTTCTAACCTCGTATGTGTGAGCACAAGCACACACACACAAGCATCACACATGCACATTCACATGTGTTCATTCATACACGCACTGGCCTCCACCTATACACAGCATGTACCACTATGCCCAACCCTACCTGTACCTGAGACAGTTCACAACACAGTCATTGCTCGATGAAAGAAAAAAAAACTACAAAGAATTTATTTGCAACTTCTCAGTCTGAGTTTTGCTCTGCTCTACAGTGTCACCCATCCATGCTGCCAAGGACCCATCTAAAGCACACTGACAGTCATGGGGAGGGGGCAGTTTTCTGCCTGTTCTAGGCAACTCACAATTATTCTAGTGGAGCAAATGAGGATCCAGTCTGAAAAACCACATCCCCAGATACCACTAATTAGATTTTGTGATGGTACTTTTAGCTAATATGAAAATGGATTTGCTTCCCTGAAATACTGTGGCTCTTGGAAGGCAGCCTGAGGAGAGGAGTACCTGTGCACACGTGTGCAGGAAAAAGGGAGGAAAGCCATGCTTGGATGAGGAGAAGCCATAGGGGAGTCATTTCCTAGTGGGTCTCTACGAGCCAACGGTGTTCCTTTGTCACCAAGCCACAGAGGGACTGTCCCACAAAGAAGAGGGAGCCAGGGACCCACAAGAAGTCCAGAAGGCTGAGGAATTCCCTAGTATGTGATGTACTGTGCTTGTGGGGTGAGCAGAGTTGGGGGAGGCAAGGCAGGTGATCCTGAGGGCACCTCAGAAATGAGCTCCTTTGGGACCACTTGGTGTACAGGTGAGGACACCAACTTAGGG
>NW_008479405.1:0-1951 GCF_000622305.1 Nannospalax galili
GTTTGTAACGCTTGATGAGGTCATTCAGGCTTTCTTTACTATGAGAACAGTCTTCCTCAGCTGCTTGTCATACCAATCCCCAGGCATGACTATCATAAATCAAAGTAGGTGAAAATGTCAGTGAGCCAATGCTTGCTTTATGCGTTTCTTTATTCCTACATCTCAGCTTCTGTTACTATAATTTAGGACTTTTAACCAGTTATAACTGTTAAGTTATTATGTATATTACATAATCTGTTCTAATTTTCCAGGACAGTGACAGTTAAGTGCTTGTAAAGGCTTACCAAGAGTGTTAAATGCATGCAAATGGGAAGTAGAGAATTGGATGGATTGCTTGCCTTCAAGGAAGCTGCTCCTGCCTGGAAGCATTCTAGCCTGAGTGGGCCCATGCTGAGCCACCCATTAAGCAATCTAAGTTCATGGAGATTTCAGTGAAAATTGCCAGATTTTCATAATGTTGCTACCTGATTCAGTTTTCTAAAAGAAAAGTGAAATGCATGTGCTGTTCAAGAATGACCCAAAGATTTCCATACGAAAAGCTCTGATTTATCACACTTGCATTTGGGCCCATGATTAACGATTGACAGTAATTTGTGATTTGTTTTCTTTTGAAATGATTTCAGAGCTCATTATGATAAACTTTGGAATTAAATCCCATTTTTGAATATTTTAATTGTCATATTTTTTCCTGGATGTTATTCAGAAAATACAAAGGAGTAAAATTTCAGAATTCTTATATAGATGAGAATATGTTTTGTTGACATCACATGTAATGACAGCAGGTGCAAGATTCTAGCGTAATATTCCCTTGGCCCACACTTGCCAAGGCTCTGACACTCCACTGTCTGCTGATGTTTGTCAAGATGTCTCAGTATGACCTTTCCTATATATCTGTTTCTCTGCTTCAACGCTAGTAGGATTTTTATAATGTCTTTAACATTTAAAATTTATAAAATTTTGTATGATGCCCAAGTATATATTTTATTTTTCCTAGTATAAGTGCTTTTCTAGTTTTAAAAGCTTCCTCTAGTTAAGAAAACCTTTAGTTAAGAAGCAAATTAGAATACATCTTTGGATAATTTGTTCTAATGTGTTTTTCAGGATCACCAATTATTCAGAATACAGAACTTGTTTTTCTCTCCTTCATTAATTTATCTCATTTTCAGTTGGTGTAGAACATCTTTAGTTTTCTTTTATACTTTTATTTTGTTTGCTGTGCTGATAATACATTTTACTTGAACTACCACTTAACATTCACCTAGGGTATTATAATTTATCAGTTTTTCATCTTTTTAAAATATTCTATTTATTATTTTAATTTTATACATATGAGGATATTGTTTGCATGTATGTAAGTGCACCCATGTCATGCAATGCCCACGGAGTTCAGAAGAGGACATTGGATCTCCTGAAACTGTAGTTATAGACAGTTGTTAGCCACCACATGGGTACTGGGTACTGAATTGATGTTTCTCTGCAAGAGCGGTTGGTGTTCTTAACCACTGAGTCATTTCTCCAGTACTCCAGTTTTTCATCTTAAAACTATGTGTATATGTCTAATGTAATTTTTATCATCTTCCTGACAGAACCTAGGTTCTTTTCTATTGAAACTGTGAAAAAAAAAGGTGGCTTGATCTTATGCACACATCTATTGCAGGTAAGCAAGCACATCTTCTATAGTTGATGTGTATATCAACCACATCATGCTCTAGTGGATGGCTACACAGCCAAGTGCAAGTCTAAGTGGACTCAGGCGTTAGTAATAACAATAGAAGAAAGGACATAAAGTTGGGAGAGATGCAGGGCTGTGGAATTAGGAGGCGTTAGAGGGATGTTAAGGGAGTAGTAATTGATGGAAATGATCAATATGCATTGTACAAATGAATACACTTTCAAAGAATAAAAATTATTTTCAAAAGGAATAAAGTCAAGAAAAGAGCAGATTTTTTTT
>NW_008479406.1:0-1952 GCF_000622305.1 Nannospalax galili
TCCCAGGGGATCCAACAGCCTCTTCTGACCTCCTCGGGTACTGCATGACACAGGTGCGTAAGTTTACCTACTTGCAGGCAATACATGCATACACATAAAAATAATATAAAATTTTTTTTTAAAAAACAAAAACAAACACCTTTCTCCTTACAATATCCAGCCCAAATCATGGCTCAGTACCTACATCTCTGCCTCTAAGTTGGTTGGGCAGAAGGACCCCTGGGCTAAGTTCAATCTGTGTGGTTACTTCCTCTCCCTTTCCCTTTATGAAGGAATCACATCAGGGCAGTACACTACCCCTTCTCCATGTTACTTCCTGTCATAAGAGGTAATGACTTCCTCTCATGGCCCTTGACTTTCTCAGTAAGCCCTGTCACCAACTTGGATCAGGTCCAGCTGGGTCCATTTTCCCTGGGCAGAGCAGGTACCCACCTAGCCTAGACAGGTTTTGACCCAGAGGGGTGTGGTCTACCTCTAGACTGTTCTTGGGATCCCTCTGACCCCCTGAGCTGCCTGAAAGTTCCTTCCAGAAGTGACTTCTACTTGCGGCTGTTCATCCCCCACCCCCAAACCCCAGGATCAGGACAGACTGGCACCTCCTGGGTTTCCGCTACCAGGGATGAGCAGTGTCTACAGCAGTTGAGAACAAGGTCATGGGTGAGAGTCTCATTGGAGGTCAGGGCTACTTGCACAGAGTTGAGACTCAGTCACAGGCAGGACCCTGGAAATCAATCAAGGACTGACCTGTACAGATAAAGAGACCCCAGCCCTACCCACAGAGACCACAAGGACCCTGCCTGTGGTCTGACTCCTAGCCTCTATTAACTCTCTTAAGCACATTATAACCACATAAAACTGCTCTTCCAACCCCAGCAGTCCCAGCTGTGGTGTGAGGAAGTTGGAACAATGATTTCTACAGGTTTCTAGCTCAGAGGGTCTCAGCTCTGATTCCACAGCTGCCTTTTCCTGACACTCAGTCACAGGTCCACATTGCCCCACGACCCCGTCTCACAGGTCTGAGTGGCAGGTACCATGAGGCACCATCATTCCCAGGCTTGGAAGACACCCTTTGAATTCTGCCTCTCTCTTCACAGAGGCTGGATCCCCAACACCAGCCAGCCTGGACCAGAAGAGCTGCTGCTGTTTTGCAGGCTGTAACCAGGCTTTGTTGTTCACTGTGGGGCCTCAATGGTACATCTGGACTCAAAATCTCTCCAACAGCTGGTTCTTGGTTTTTGTCTTAAAAGGCACTGACGTCAGCTCGCTGACAGAACTCTGGTTTTTCTCTGGGAACCCCAGCTTCCCTGTGAGCCCCAACAGCAGTAAAACAAAACTGACTCCCAAGGGGGACAGCCTTGTCTCTCTGTCCTCCTTATTCCCAGGACTCAGTACCACTAGACATTTGCTTGAGGGTCCCGCCACAAACAGGAGGCAGTAATTGAGCAAGTAAGGACATTGACACTGCCCACGCCCATCCCTCCCCAGGGTGAGGTGGGCTCTAGGACACCATATGATTCCATTTTGTAGAATGTTTTTCCAAGTTGGAGAATGGGAAGAAGGCCGTCGCTCCCTTCCCTGCCCTTTCACTTCCATGGTCCCTTCACAGACAGCGGACAGGAGATTCTAACAGATGGCTTTCTTGAGTTCTTACTATAGTGTTTTAGGCACCAGGCAGGTTTTAGCTTACTCTAACCTTCTCAACAGCACAGTGAGGTAGATACACGTCTCCTCAAGACAAAAATGAAGTCACCTATAAGCCAAGGCTCTCCCCCTCACCTTTAAGCCACCATATGATACTGGAAATATACCTACTGATTCTATTCAGTCTTGCTTAGGACTCTTCTTCATATTTCCTATGACCATATTTAACTTAGGGCCATATGGTGGCTGCAGAGGACCCTCTAAGAGGGATACCCTGGAGGAGACATGTGCAACACTGCCACCCTGATTTC
>NW_008479407.1:0-1953 GCF_000622305.1 Nannospalax galili
AAGAACTGGACAATCCTGGGGAAATGAGGGCTGAGGAGGAAACAAAGTCAGGGAAGAGGCTGAGGTTCCCATTTCATGAAGGGCAGCCAGGGAATGCCTCTTGGCAAAAACAATCATTAGTGGAGACCAGAAGGCAGCAAAGGAAAGTCCTGAAGAATCAGGGCAAAGGGTGTTCTAGGAAGAGGGACCTACAGGTGCAAAGGTCCTGGGGTAGGAGTAAAATGAGACCAGAGGAGGGCTGGCAGGGATGGATTACAGAGGGTCTTGTGTGACATGCTAAGAATGCTCTTTTTTTCTTTAAAATTTTTAAAATATTTATTTTTATTTTATGTGTATAAGTATTTCACCTGCATGTATGTAAGTGCACCTCACATGTGCAGTGCCCTCAGAGGCCAGAAGAGGGTGTTGAGTCCCTTGGGACTGGAGTTATGGATGATTGTTAGCTACCATGTGGGTGCTGGGAAACAAATACAGGTCCTCTGCAAGAACAGTCAGTGCTCTTAATCGCTGAGTCTCTCCGGCCCCACTTTTTCTTCTTTTTGTGAAGTCAATAAAAGGTCTTAGTTCAGAGGAGCTTGGTGAAGTTTAGATTCCAAAGTTATCTGACTACAGTGTGGAGACTGGAACAGGCAGCAGCCGGAAGACCAGAGGGAAGGCTGCAGAGGTCCGGATAGGGTGGGGACAGTGGCCTGGACTGTGGATGGGGCCTGGGATGTGGGAGGACGGGGAGACAGAGCTGTTAAACTAACCACCCAAGAGGCACATTCCCGGGCCAGGCAGGCTGCTGTTGCTGGGAAGAAGGTGGGGCCAGGAGGACACACAGATGGAGGCAGGATGGAAGGAGGGTGATATGTTTAGTTTTGAATCCCTGAGTATGAGACTTCTGTGAGACATCTCTGTCCTGGGTGTGACAATCTGGGACTCTGGAGAGAAATGAATTGCAGAAAGGTGCCCAAATGTTGGGGTGTGGAGAAAGCACCCGGTCCATTATCCATTCTAGATGGCTATGACTGTTACATGGGAAGAGAGGGTGTCCAGACCAGAACCCCAGACTGCAGAAACCCACAGGGATACAGAGTTGTCTGTGCCCTAAACAGGGTTCTGTGGGTGATGCCGAGGGGTGCTTCAGTAGGCTGGGAATCAGGGGCTGGAATATGTCCACAGGACTTTGTTGGGCAGGGGGCCAAAGGGATTGGGGTGGAGCTATCTGTCTTCCAGTTAGCATTAGGTACAGTGATGGGTGCCCAGCACCTCCCCAGTTCAGTGGCTTCCTGCAGTGGGGAACTCTGCTTCCCACGGTTTCTGAGGATGGGAATTCGGGAAGCTTGGCTGGATGCTTCTGGCCACAGCCTCTCTCATGAGGCTGCAGTTAAGCTGTTGGCTGGACTGTGCTGTCTGCAGGCTTGACAGCTGACAGATCTGCTGCCAGTGTGGCTCCCCTCCACAGAAGGCTGGGGGCAGCTGCTGCCCAGCGGGAGGCCTCGGTTCCTCGGTGTGAACTGCCCAACTGCTTTACAATGTACACACTGCCTTCCCTCCTCAAGAGAGGGCAGCTGGAAACCACAGCTGTGAGGAACCAGCATCCGAAGTCACACATCATGTCCATGGCATCCTAGCTGGCCAACCTTAGTCAGTGTGGGAGGAGACTTGTCAGGTCCTCTTCCAAGCCCCAGCATGCCGATATCTCTCTACATATGGCTCAGATCTCTCCAGAGCTGCAGACCATTAGCCCATGGGTGCAGGGAGAATACAAGGCTATCTTGCACAGTGACTTCCACAAAGTAAGGAAAGTACTAAGTATGTTGGGCACAGAATGATCTGTGATAGAGTTACAAGGCCACCCAGCTTCATCACATCTGACAGCTATTTGCTGACACTTTTCTAGAGTGGGTCTGGGAGGCCTGGCTTCTGCCAGTTTCTTCTCTGTATCTTACAATTTCCCTTTTTTCTAAT
>NW_008479408.1:0-1953 GCF_000622305.1 Nannospalax galili
TTTCTTACAGAAATACTCATTGTTTTTGCTAATAACACTTAGATGTTGGCATATGCATCTGTATTCTGTATGTATCTGATTATTACTAGTCATGGTTGGCCGCATCTATCTACTTTTTAAAAGTCTAAGATGTGATACAAAATGAACTTTTGTGGGGTTTTTTGGGTTTTTTTTTGAGGCAGGGTGTCCCTGTGGCCCCAGCTGGCATGGTTTTAGCCTAAATTGCCTTCTTACCTTTTTCTTCTCTGAAGGAAAAATGATTAGAACCTCTGTTAGCACATTTCCAAATCTTTCTAATTCTCCAACTTCACTTGCAAAGTTACACAAATTTTCTAGTTTTTTTTATAACAATGATATATTGATGACCCTTATTGGGAGAAGGCGTGTCTTAACTATGATTTACATTGATACATCCATTTTTCTTAAATATTGCTATGTTTTGATGTTTAATTTTTGTAGTTCTTTGTGGGCATTTTTTACATATTACCAAATTCATAGATTTTTGTATAATATGAGTCTTGCATCTTTAAACTCTTAGAAATCATAGGGATTTTCAATATTCATTTCAAAAGATTCTGAGAAGGAAATAATGTCAGAAAAATTTTAAAAGTATTTTTAGTGATTTGAGAATTTCATACACTGCGTTTTGTTCATATTCAGACTCCTTTCTCCCCCTTCATTCCCACCTTACTACCTGTCCCTAACTCCATGTCCTCTATTATTTTCTTTTTCTTAAAGCCTATCAAGTCTAATCTGTGTTTCCTAAATGCTCTTAAGTATGAGACTATCCCTTGGAGTTTACTCAAACCCCTAGGTGTCAAACCACTAAGGAAAACTGACTTTCTTTTTCCCCTTATCTATCAATTGCCAATTGATCCTCAGCTCCTGGGGCTTTCTACTCACCTCCCTACCCATGCTGGGGCCATGTATGACTTGGGTTTTCATATGTTTTATTTTAATACATTTTTATTATTGGACTCATAGAAAGCTTGAGTGAATTAAAGAAAATATCAATTCTCTCCTTTATCTGAGATAAATAAAAACTATATGTACTCAGTTTGAGCTCTCATAAGGTATTTTGAACATATACTGGGTATAACTTTGTGTGTATGTGTATATGTCTGACATTGTAATTGGTACCAGAAGCCCCTTCAGAAAAGAGGCCCTCAAAATGAAGTGTCTTTTTTGAGACTGAGTGACTTATACTATTAAACTAGGGTTTGAATAACCTGTTGCTGGTGGAAACATACACCAGTTATTCAAGACCTATGGTGGTAATTTAAAGTCACCAGCAGTGGCATAGGATGAAGTTTCTGTGTGTGGAAGGATATTGGGAGGCCTAGTTGCTACTGTGGCACTGAGTCATTATGGCAACCACAGCAATTACAAAGGTGGACCCTCATCTCTTGTGATAGGATATTGTTTTGTAATTCTTCACTAACATTACCCTCCCAATGATATAGAGTGAATACATTTCCCATCTCTTATGACTTTGGATTTGGCCACATGTCTTGCCTTGGTCAAATGGAACATGAGTACCTTGTGAGATAATCATAAAAGAGCTTGCTCCTGTTAGCTACTGATTTTTTAGCCTGCTTCTCAGAATGGGACAGTAAAGTAGATATGACCCTTATACAGGATCAAACCCTGTTTAACTTCATCCCAAAGTAAAGCCACTTCAGCCAACTATCAAACCTGTGGCTGCAAAAAGTAAATGCTATAAAGTATTCAACTTTGGGATGGTTTGCTGAATGGTACTAGTGAATGACTATCACACCTAGCTTCTTCTCACTACACTACATACAAGAGGTAGAGAACCAGAAGTCCTCAGTGACAGTATTTTTAAAAACATTTTATTCATAATTTTGTTTTTTGTGTATGAGTGTTTTGCCTACACGTATGTAAGTGCACCCATATCATGCTATTCTATGCCCATGGAGGTAGGAAGAGGGT
>NW_008479409.1:0-1926 GCF_000622305.1 Nannospalax galili
AGCTGGGGCTACAGGGAGACCCTGTCTCAAAAAGACCAAAAAATAAAGTAAAATAAAATAAAACATATAATTCAATGGCTTATATAACTGCAAAGTTGTAAAGCACAGTCACTTAGAGAACATTTTATCATCTCAGAAAGAAGTCTCATACTCCTGTTCTTCCTCAGACTTTGTATCTCCCCTTAACCCTAAGCAACTAAAACCTACATTTCATGCCGTTATATATTTACCTATTCTTGACGTTTTGTGTAAATGAAATAATACACTATGTGATCTTTTAGAGTGTCATCTCACCAGCCCAATATGTAGTCTTTTACAGTTTCTTGTGTTTAGCATATGGTCTTTACATTTGCAGTTTAGTATAATCTCCATGCTGCACTTTATTTCTATGGCTGAGTAGTAAATAGTCTATTGAGTAGATACATGATATGTTTATTTTTCATTTAAGGAAATTTAGGCTGTTTTTACTTTTTGGCTATACAAATAAGACTTGTGAATATTTATGTGCAGGTTTTTAGGGATAAGTATTTTCTTTGTCTTGGGTATAAGTGGAATTGCTAAATTGTCAAACTGTTTAGGTTTTTTGAGGTAAGGTCTCATTCTGTAGCCCCATCTGGTCAGGATCTCGCTGTGTAGCCCAGAGTGGCCTATAACTCATGGTAATTGTCTTGTCCCAGCCTCCTGAGTGCTGGGATTATAGGCGAGCCTAGCTGGAGCTCTTTATTTAACTGTTTGCAGAACTGCCAAATAGTTGTAGTAGTTTATATCCCTTCACACTGCTAGAAATAATGTGAAGTGGTGAGCTGTATCTTCTTCATATGAATATGTGGAATAATTTCTATAGGTAGCAGCATTGTCCACTGTAGTATGTACTAGCTATAAGTAGTGATTTAAGGTAAACAAACTGAAAACTGAGATTTGTAGTCACACTGCCAGATTTTGAATTGTCATTTGCCATATCAGTAGCTTAGTGGTTACTGTTAATGCATATTAGTACAGATACAGATCTTACTGTAGAATGTTCCATTTGGACCACATTAACAGCTAGAAATAGTGATGTTTGTAGTTACAGTAGTATTGCAAAAAATTTTAAAAATTCACTGGGCATGGTGGCCCACACCTTTAATTAGTGCTCTGGAGGCAAAGGCAGGCAGATCTCTTGAGTTCCAGCCCAGCCTTGTCTCCATAGCAAACCCAGGCTAGCTGTGGCTACAGGCAGACCCTGCCTCAAAAAGACCAAAAACAAATTTTTACAAAATCCAGTATTATTTATTTGTATAGTTATTCTGTGAGCTAGCATTTACTACTGTGTGAAAGGGGCACAACTTGTGACTTTCAAATGTACTTTGAGTGAATATAATCACTCAGTACAAAATTGCATGCATTGAAGCTAACAGCATAGTCTGTGAAGGTGATATTGGGCTAATCCCTATGGAGTCATTTCTCATTCAGTGTAATTTCTTTGATTAAGGCATTATATTTGGAACAGTAATGGTGGCAGATAAATAGATTATTGACTAACTGTGCTAGTGTGTATAAAAAAAGCCTCAAGTGTTGCAGATATTGATAAAATAGGTCTTTCTTAGCTATGAAGGATCATTTAAAGAGGAGGCATTTTACCTGTATTTTAAAAGATTTCAGTTGGCAGAAGTAGGAGAACTGAATTAAATGTAGAAGGGATATTAGAGCAGAAGTGTAACATTTGGAGAAATGAGAAAAGAACACATTCCGTCTGAGTATATCAGATATTAAATGAAATCAGTGAAGTTGGTTGAATCCTGAGTATTACTGTTCTTGAACTATGTGTAGTTATACTATGTTGCTATTGAACTCATCAGGCTTTGATCACTCCCTTCCTCCCTCCATTCCTCCCTTTCCCCTGCTCTGTGTGTGTGTGTGTGTGTGTGTGTGTGTGTGTGTGTGTGT
>NW_008479410.1:0-1947 GCF_000622305.1 Nannospalax galili
AGCTGGGACTACAGGGAGACCCTGTCTCAAAAAGACAAAAGAAAAAAATCCACATGTATACTTGAAAAGAGTATGTAATTGGATTGAACCTGTGCACTGTGTAGGCCTAAGTCGGCCTTCCTGAATGTATTGCTTGTTCACATCCTTACTGGGTTTTTCTGCCGTATTTGTCACTTATTGACAGAAGTGTTAACAGTTTCTCCAAGTAACAGCAGATTTGTCAGAACAGTTTTGATTCTATCAGTGTTTGGCCAGTATCTTTCTGAGACTGTATATTTGGTGCATGAAATTTAGAATGATTGTGTGTTCTGTGACTGACATTTTTATCAGTGAGCACTGACTTGTGTTTTAGCTACTAGTGCTTTGTATAGCTCGTATGAGGCCGGCACGTCTTTGTCTCTATGAATGTATCTCTTTCCATTCTTTCGTTTGAAACTTTCCATTAGAAATGTCTCTATAACTACATTTATTTTAAGCCAGTTTGGCAATCTGTCTTTTAAATGGAGAATTTGGCTCATTAATATTGATTATAGCTTTGGGTAAATTTTTCAGATTTCTACACTTTGTTCTATGTAAGTATGGAATTTGACTTTACCTTATTTACAAACTAATAGCCTGGCTACTTAGGCATTGTGGAAGGAAATGTGAACACTCTGGATCAGAAACAAGGGGTGCTCCACTCAGGGAGCAGGCAGTGGCATGAGCACCTCATTTGCACTGTGCCCTTGTCTCACAGGCCCTGATGGAGGAAGGTGAGGGGTTCAGAGGGACGCAGGACTCACAACATGGCTGTATTCCAGCTGAGAATGCCAAGCTTGGGGAACATATTGGTTTTGACATATGATAGCCGACCCAATCCTAGAGGAAGCCAGGACTTCATCTCCTTAGGCTACTTGCATACACCATCCTGAGAAACAACCTGGACTGAGTGGTGATAGGTTGATGCTGCTCACACCCAAGTCAGAGGCACAAACCCGGGCCGTGCTGGCGACCACTCCCAGAAGTGTTTTCTACTTGTCTGGCTTTGAGACTTTTCTTCATTCTTCTTCTGATTTTTCTTCACATTCTATACTTCTGCTATGTTTTAGTTTAGCAATTCTGTACTGGATTTATATTTTTTTTACTGACTGCTCTACGAATTTTAGAATGCATAATTTCTTTTATCTGAAATTATTCAGCCTTTTAATTTATTTTCAGAAAATACTAAGACTCTGATCACCCTCCATCTGTATGTTCCAGCTAAAAAAATTATTACATTTATTTGTTATGGGGGGAGCACTTGTGTGAGGACGTGTGTGGGGGTCAGAGGACAGTCTGTGGAGTCAGTTCTCCCCGTGTCCCTGCTGCACCGTCCTCCCTCTTTGGCCTCTTGTGTTTCTGGTCTCTCTTTGGTCCGCATTCTTTGAGTTCTGCTCTGTTTTATTGTCTCCCTTACAGCTTTTTTTTCCTATGACTTTCCCTAAACTTACATTTTATCTATCAAGTTTTTAGTTTAAATTATTATCTTAAAGTTTTATTTCTTTTAAAAACCTGTTTGACCCTTTTATAATGCCTTGTTTCCTCATAATCCCTCCAACCTGCTCTTTCTTTCCCTCAATATTAAATGAGCATATTGTATGGTTCTTGAGTACACATTAACTTCTGCCGGTCTTCCCAGGCCTGAATCTGCTTATTACCTCCACTGATTCATGTTCACAGGGAATTTGGTAGCTGAACATTAGGCACTCATGGCCCTTAGTGTGTCTGTGTTAGCTTTGTTTAGCTTTGAATGTGTTTGAAGTGTGCTCTTCCAGAGAGGACAAATGTGTACATCTGCCTGGACTTTGCATGCTTCTAACCTGCACCTTTCAAAGCAAATGTTTTGCTTGCTGGAGAGATGGTTCAGAGATTAATAGCTACTCCCAGCACTTGGGAGGCAGAGGCAGGCAGATCTCTGTGAGTTCAAGG
>NW_008479411.1:0-1954 GCF_000622305.1 Nannospalax galili
TGTATGTATGTATGTATGTATGTGTTCACGTATCTGTTGGTGTACATGTGTACGTGTGTGTGTGTGCGCACGCGCATGCGGGTGCGGGACTCTGTGTATGTGTAAGTCAGAGATCAACATAAAGGTATTTTTATTTAGGAGATGTCCACCTTGTTTTTTGAGGCAGGATGTCCCACTGGGACCTGGGGCCCTCCAATCAGCCTAGGTTGGCTGGCTGGCTGACCAGGGAGCCATGGGGCTCTCTGCCTGTCTCTGCTTTTCCAGCACTGAGATTACAAGCATGTGTCATGACTAGCTTTTTGCATGGGCTCTGGATAGCAGGGGACACACTAAGCTCTTTATGGATTGATTTATGTCCCCAGCCCTAGCTTTTCTTTTAAATCACTTGATCTGACTTGGACAGACAAAAGTTTATTTAAAGGCTCTTTTAATTAATGCATCTCTATTTTCTGGTATCTTTTGTAGTTTCACTTCAAAAAATTTCTTCTTTTATTTGGTGCTAAGATATAGATATTATATTTTTAATACCATCATTGTGAATGTAGGTTGGATTTTTCAGCATGCATATTATTTAATGCTTTTTTTGTATATAAAGACCACAGGCTTGAGTTCACGTAAGTCAAGATGTTGCTCATTTCATTTCTAACAATTTGAATTATGTTATTTTAGCTATTTGTTAATCTTGTGAAAGAGAAGGTGCATTTAATTCCAGGAGAGTGATAAAAAGTTCAGTTAATAAACATAGCTAAAGCCACATTCTCCAATTGAGTCCTTTTTGGTAAAAAGGTAATTATTTTTTATCTCTATCCGACTCTCTGGGCCTGCCCAAGCCCTGACATCAGGACCTGCTCAAACACTTTAGGGGCTCTATAACACAAGAACAAAGACCCAAATTGTTACCTTGCTATTCAAAACTTACCAATAATTGGTACAAGATTTCCCACTTTATCTCAGCCAACTCTCCCTCCTGTACCTCCTTCTCAAAGCCTCAGTTCCTCCCCTCCAGCCTTTGGTTAAGTTTGCTTCCCTATGCTATCCACACCCATCTATAAAACTCTCACAGCTACATCCTAGAAGACTTAACCTGCCTTAGTCTGCTTCTATCACAAATTCGTATCCTCTCTTTCTCTCTCTCACTCTCATTCTCTCTCCAATGAACATTGAGAATATTGTAAGTTGAGGTTATACTTTTGTTTCTTCAATAGACACCTTGAAGCATAATGTATACTATAATGGATCTTTATAAAATAATTGTCTTATTGTTGACTACTGATTGCTAGAAGAATGGATAACATGCACCACTGTTTTCAAATAATTAGATTTTGGGCATTGATGAATCAGAACAGAAGCAGCCTGGGGTCCAAGGGTAATCTGAATGGGAACTGTATGATGAATCAGTATGTTTTGAGACCAGTGTAGGTAGTTATGTCTACTTCTTGGCACTGAAAATTGGCTGAGGTTAAGGATTATTGCTGCATTATCTACCTAGCACTGGACCAGGTTCAGAGAATACAATGCATTAAAGTGGGTGAACGCAAGCTTCTTGGCACCTCAGAGTATAGTCAAATAAAACCAAAGTACGAGTAAAGATACGTGGGTTGGATGAGATGTGCGAGGCACCTATTTCAATAATCTTACATTGCATCATCTAGAACTTCTGGGGTAGAGTCTTTGGCAGGCTGTGTTATGCTTCCTATGCTTGCAGCAGATGGACAGTAAGAGAACACTGCCATTCTCTCTTCTTTAGAGTTCAGACATGGGCAAGCTCAACGGTCATCTAAGCTGAAATAATTATAGAATTTTCGTAGAGCTCGCTTGAGATCTTCTCTGCCCTCTAGACTCATGGCAAGAGGGAATCAGAGCAGCACCTTCGAGTTCCTCCTCTGGGGACTCTCAGAGCGGCCAGAGCAGCAGAGCATCCTCTTTCTGCTGTTCCTGTGGATGTACCTGGTCA
>NW_008479412.1:0-1954 GCF_000622305.1 Nannospalax galili
AAAAAATGTGATGCAAAAGACAATTCCACTCCAGTTCTCCAGTGCAGAACATTTATTCAGGCAAGAAGAGGGAAGATAAAAAGGGGAGCAGCCCTGTTGGTCACTGGGCTCTTGTAGACATTCACTCATCCATCTTCCACTGGGTTGATCCACCTGACCTCATTTTAAGGGCATTATTCAGGCCTGTTCTTTATAATCCACAAAATCTGATCTTGTCATCTGCAGCCTTACCCTGCTCATGGCTTCTCATCGCTCCCAGAACAAAGACCTTTTTTTTGTCAATGTCTCCAGATAATTTCAGCTGACCATGGCATGCTGACTACCTCATCTTTGGTAAAGCTCTGTGTGGAAAATGACCATGGATTGGCAACTCCACACAGAGCCCATTTATGAACGTGGAGTTCTGTAAGTGAGAACTCCAGGCCCAGCTGACTGCTCTTCTTGGAGTATCACACAGTTGGATCAAACGTTAGGTATACTAAGTTTTCATTTAGAGGCCCTGAGGAGACTCTTTCAGCTACAGTGGGTTAAATTATGTCCCCACCCCACGGATTCACATGTTGGAAGTCTAACTCCAATATATCTGAATATGACATCACTTGAAGATGAAGTCTTTAAAGAAGTCAGCAGGTTAAAAGAAATTATTAAGTGGACTCTACTCCCATATAACCAGCATCCTTATCAAAAGGGAGATTCCAACACAGAGGGAAGAGGATCTGGACATATGTAAGCAGAAGACATGGACTGTTTGCAAGCCAAGACAAAAGGCCTGGGGCATGCCCTGCTGACACACTGATCTTGTACTTCTAGTTTCCAGAATGATGAGACTTGCTAAACTGTTGTTTAATCCCCTCAGCCTCTGGTACAGAGGTGGGGAAGCCCTAAGAAGCTGATACATGAGATGATCCTTGCTTGTGGCAAAGTACAGACCCTCACAGTTTTAGGACAGAAGGCCTGTTTCCTCTCTGGGTGCCACCTGGGGTTGCTCTCTGTTGCATAAACTTCTATACATTTCCTGTCATGTAAGAAGTTGCCCACATTGCCTTGTGGCTCTCTCTGTCCACAAGCCAGAAACAGAGCACTGAGTTATTCTTGAGCTTTGAATCATTGACTTGCTCTGCCTTTAGTTTCTAGACTCAGCCTTAGAAGCTTTATGTGGAGAGGCCAGCTCCACCTTGAGAGTCTTTCCAGAAGCTCACTGTATCATGTAATTTAATTATGGGAGTAAAATCCATTCTATTCACAGACCCAGAAATTATTAGAGTGCCTATACCCAAGGAGGGTGACCTTTAGAGGCGTATCACAGTATCTAGATTCTTCAGCTCCCTCCTGCCACAGCACTTGTGCTTGCTTCCCCCACCCCCCAGGAACACTGCTCATTGCCCCATGCCTCTAGTGACCACCTTCTGCTCCAGCTCTAGATCACAGTATCTCCATTCATAGGCATGGATACACCTCACTTCCTCTTGAGGACCAGTCAGCTATAGATTTTCATGTGGGGACATTCTCCAGTTCATCTCTAACCATGTTGTGAACTCTTAGGAGCAAAGCAGAGGGTATAGCTACATCCTCATACTTAATAAATATGTCCGAGTGAACAAATTAGTGGCTGATAAAAATAAAACCTTCTTCCCCATCTTACTTTTTCAGTCTCTCTCAGAGGTTGAGATGTTTCCTAGGTTGGGATTTAGGGGGATTTTATTTTCAAGAAAAAACCAAAGCTCCCTGAGTGAGAACTTGATGATAAGCAAATGTACCCCTGCATAAATTTTCGACATTCTACCTGAATATTTTACCTTAAATTTTAGTTTCTGAATGATGAAATATAGACACCAGTAGAAGATGGCTGTTGTTGCTCCTAAAATTTTATGCCACTTCCAATGACCTCATGGTAAAGGAACAAGTGAGAAATATTTTCAGGGCAAGCAGAGACTGTGTGAAGGAAGTTCCTCTG
>NW_008479413.1:0-1950 GCF_000622305.1 Nannospalax galili
GCGTGTGTGTGTGTGCGTGTGTGTGTGTGTGTGTGTGTGTGTGCAGGTTCCCATGCATGTGGGAACGTCAGGTGTTGTTCCTCAGGGACCATCCACCTTGTGCTTTGAGCAATGTCTCTCACTGGCCTAGAACTCTGATTTAGCTGGGCTTGCTGGTTAGTGAACATAGGAAGCCTCCCATCTCCACATCCCCGGGGCTGGGATTACAAGCTCACACCACCATGCCTGCCTTCTGTGTAGTTCTGAGGCTCAAACTCAGGTCCTCCTGCTTGAATGGCAAATACTTTACCAACTGAGCTGTCTCCTTAGCCCAGCATTTTGGTATTTCCCAGCTTGCTTTTATTGGGGTGCAAACATCATCCCTGATTGGTTAGTGCGCATTGTTGCTGCCTCTTTAAATCATTCCTTTCCCCCGTAAAGAGTCTGTGGTCCCAGGCAGCCAGATGCACGCTGCCTGGCTTCACACGTCTCTGCAGGCTGAAGGCAGTTGCTGTTCCGTTAAGACACTGATTGAGAAACCCTTTGCCTCTAGGTTTGCTCTGGAGCCTCTTCTGCCAAGGAAAACGCACTCCAGGTCCCAGGACAAGTTGGACAAGGATGACCCAGACAAGGAGAAGAAGGAGAAGAAGAAGGAGAAAAGGAACAGCAGACAGCAGGACATGTTTGAGAAGGAATTCAAGCCTGCTGACAGTTCCCTGCAGCAGTCAGAGGCCGTGATCCTTTCAGAAACGGTGATTTTACCAGGGATCTTTCTAGCTCTGTGGGCATACCTCCACTCTGCATCTAACCCAGAGAGCTGTCAGTTGAGTTTTATTGAACTTGTACAAAAACAGCAACTTAAAAGCCTGCGGTCTCTTCATCTCTAACCTCAGATGACCTAGTCAGGGACACAGAGCCAAACTGTCTTTTCTTAGGGTGCTGCCTTCCTCTTCACCTTATGTCTCAGAGGGGCTCAGTGGTGGGTGAGTCCTCAGCAGAGCCTTCATGTCTCTAGGCTCCTCTTTGACTTGGTGCCCATCTATGCCCTAACACCTCAGAGAGTAAGAATACTTTGCTTTCACAAAACACTGTTCCTCATCAGCTAATGCCCTCCCTGTTCCTTCCTGAGCAACATCCCCAAACCATGGTCACTCCCCAAGTGTTGTAATCCACTCCACTCAGAGCTGGTGAGATGGCTTACCAGGTAAGGGCATTTGCTGCCAAGCATGATGATGTGAGTTCAATCCCTGGAACTCACCTGGTAGAAAGAGAACCAACTCCCCCAAGCTGTCCTCTGATCTCCACACATGCACTGTGGCATGCTCAAACACACATACATACACGGATACACATACAAAATAAATAAAATAAATGTAAAAAATAATAATCTACTCGACCAAAATCCAAAAGCCCCTCCTTCCCTCAGATTCCACCTGCTAGACTCAGTGTCTCCTTACCTCCCACCTCATCTGCCAAGCCTCCAGATCTGACCATCTTTCAGAAGGATTTATGGGGCCTGAACAAGACACATATTGTCAAGTTGACATTAAGGACAGACTCCAGTAAACTGTGTTCACTCCAGAGTCCTGGAAGTGGCCAGGCAGTAAACTCTGTGGGATACACTTGCATCATCCCAGGATGGTCCTTTTGACCAGCCTTCCAGAAGCATACCACACTGTTTAGGGTCTAAGTACAGAAATCAGGCCCAGAGTAATTCACAAAGTGAAAACAGAGTGTCTTAGCTTCCTATTGCTGTGATAAAAACACTGACCAAAACCAACTTGGCGAGGAAAGGGTTTATTTGCTTATAGCACAGTCCATCATTAAGGGAAGCCAAGGCCGCAACTCGGGGCAGGAACCCAGAGCACAGACCATGGAGGAACACTGCCTACTGGCTTGCTCTCCTGGCCTGTACTCGGCCTGCTTTCTTATATAACACAAGACCACCTGCCCAGGGGTGGCACCACCCAC
>NW_008479414.1:0-1953 GCF_000622305.1 Nannospalax galili
AACAGCCCACTGTATCTGTAACAAGAGTCAGCCTGCTGAACTATAGCCCAGGACACTCTCTCAAACACGTGGGGATCAAGAAAAAGGTGGGCTCTGTCACTGAGTGACGTGGGTGTGTCCTGGAATGGCTGCCTATGGACACAGTTGTCACTGCATATTTGTGGCTGAACATGCCTCACGTGGGATTTTTTTTTGAGGGGGGGTACTGGGGATTGAACCAGGGCATTGCTCATAGTAGGAAGGTATTCTGTGGGTGAACTACTTCAGGAAGCCAAACCTTTTATGCTGTTTTGAGACTGATTCTTGTTCATTGAACAGATTGACCCTGAACACTCGCTGAGATCCAGAAGGCATTGAACTAAAATTCTACTATCTCAGCTCCAGCAAGCAGCTGGATTTACAATCCTGCACCATCAGGCATTTCTCCATATGAAGGTTTATTTTTGAATTGCCTTGTGCAAATTTACACACATAATGAGCTAAGTCATCCTTAGCTCCCTTGTCTGCTGTGGTATGGCTTTGCGAATGGCACCATGTGACATTTGGTGGTTATTGAGGCATTGTATGACATGTCATAATACAGAGTACATAGCAAAGCTTTACAAAGCTTTGTTAAAGCACCTGGCTGGTTTTGTGTGAACAAGTAATTTTTCAAAAGTAGTAAATTTTCTGTAAATCAGTAGGAAAATAGTTGTTGGTTACCCATCTACTAGCTTTGAAAAATAGTGTTAGAAAGACTTGGTTTGGAGGTGGGTGTGTTGTGCATGCCTGTAATCCCACTACTTAGAAGGTAGAGGAAGGAAATCAGGAGTTTAACGTCATTTTAGATACAGAGCAAAACTTATCAAAATAGAGGCTAGTTGAAGCAGAGACAAACAAAACAAAACCGAACAAAAGAGTAAAATAAGAGAGAACAAGTCATCCAGAATAGCTCTACAGGAAGGTGCAAATTTGAAAAGCACCTCATGTCGATCAGGCAGCCACTGTGCAGACAGTTTCCTGCTGTGGGAGTGGGAACATTCCTGGGGAGGACCAGAGAGTGGGACATCAACTCTGAGAACATCAGGTCATAGGTCATGGTGCCTGTGGGGTTCAGTGAGTCTCTCCCACCTCTGCTTGAAGTGGAGGAATCAGACACCTTCATGCATATAAACATCTTTGACCTATGACTAGGAAATTCAACATAATGAGCAAAGCAGATCAGAAGCCCAAGGTCATCAAGCAGACTCCAGATCCTTCCATACATCCTCCTCCTCAAAGGCCCTCTAGAGACAAGACTCTGAAGGAACAGCGTTGGGAAGCAGTGAGACCAAGGGCTCACCCACAAGAGCAAGAAGAAACCATGGTCAGTGGATGTGGAATTTCTGAGATTGAGCGGTTATTCATGGATTCTGAAGAGCGGACTTACATATGTGGTTTAGAACTTTTATTATTACATACCAGTTGTGTGCCAGAGCAAAATGTATGTGAAGGTCACATAATGTGGGTCGGTTCTCTCCTTCATCCCAGTAAGTCCCATAAATCAATCCCAGCTAATGAGACATACTTCATTGTAGGAAAGTGCTTTCACCTGCTGGGCCATCTTGCTGTCTCTGACCTGAATTTTTTTTATTGAAACCTGTCTCATCTATGCTATATGCACCCAGCTGAGCGGTTCATTGAGAGTCACTTAGCAGTAATGTGGGTCTCTGTTAGATATCCAGAGCAGCATGGCGTATGTCAGTTTGCAATATTATATTCAGTGTCTTATTTATTTATTTATCTATTTATTCATTTATTCATTTACTTATCCTGATGGTAGTGGGAATTGAACTCAGGATATCATACATGGTAGGCAAGGTTCTATTGCTGAGCTACACCTTAGCTTTCTAGTGGTAGATTTGAGGCAGACATTCTGCTGATGGGCTATGCTGGATAGCTTTAGTGTCAACTTGACACACCTGGGTTGAGGGA
>NW_008479415.1:0-1955 GCF_000622305.1 Nannospalax galili
TAGTTAAGACCACTGGATGCCCTTGAAAAGAACCTGGGTTTGGTTCCCAGCACCTGCACGGCAGCTAACAACCATCTGCCATTCCAGTTCCAGGGGACATGATACCGACTTCTGGCCTTCTAAGGCATTACACACACATTGTGTACCTACATGCATATAGGCAAAACACTTACACACAAAAAGTAAAAATAAATAAAACAAAATGTTAGAATTGGTTTCCTAACTTAGAGACACATTGGGAAGAGACATATCTGACTGAAATCTTGACAAAAATGCAAATATTAACAGATTTTCTAAAACAGTCCCCCAAACTTGTTAGATATTGGATACCCACAATATTATTAAAAATAATCATTTATAAAATAAGTTTCTTATCCCAGAATGAATTTCCATATAACTGCTTAATATCTAAAGTCCCTGGTCATACATGCAACCTTCGATAGAAGAGTTTTACAGCTAAAAGCCAGAGAGGAGACACTATAAACAATAAAGCCTCGGCCATGGGAGGATTAAATTGTGAAAAAGAAATGGTAACAATTAGGAAAGAAAAAAGTAAGAAATAAAAGCAAACGTTGCAGATAGTTTTGGAAGCTACTGAGTTAAATTGCTCTGTGTTTCTGAGTTTACAGTTGTACTCTATATGTATTATCTGTGAACTTTCAACCATGCTTTTCTCTGTATTTCTTTTCTTCCTGTGATTCTCATTCCCTTCCTTTGGTTAAAACAAATCTCCAATTCTGTGCACACTATTTTAAGAACTGTATGGTATTAGTTGGGCTGAAGGAAGACGCAGCTTAGACGGCATGTTGTTTGCCAAGTTTGTTTTCATTTTCTAAAACGTTTATTAGGAGAGCTTAGTGAGTTTATAAAAGTTAAAGAAAAAGAATATACATCAACAGAGAACAAAGAATATATATTTACAAAAAAAGTTAGAAATAAATTTAACTTCTATCAGGCCAGGTGGGAGAAATGAACAATGGATTGAACAGCAATACTTGGTTGACGCCATGGTAACAAAGTGCCAAGATTCAGATGTTTTAAATCACAGAACTTCATTTTCTCATTCTGGAATGTGAACGTCTGACATCAAGATGCTGTCAAGGTCCTTCAGAGACCCTCTTGTTGGCCAGTGGATGGCTGACTCTTTCTTGTCTCACAGTGCCTTCCCCTGTGTGGGGGCCTTAAACTTCTCTCCACACAGGATGATGGAATGGTGCTCATCAATATTACCCAATCTTAGTTTAATAACTACTTTTAAGCACACAATCTCGTAAGTCAGTTACACTTAAGAGATATCGGGGGTTTATGATTTTGCGTGTGAAGGGGGAGAACACTGTGGAGTTCACAGTAGAAGAAGGGAACACATCCTAGGCATAGTGTTGTACGCGTCTGTGAAGCAAGCAGTACAGAGATGATATGTAGCAAGAACCTGGTAGGAAACTATACATGTCTCTGCAGATAGGTCTGTGAGTATGAATTTTTACTTTGGCTTAAGAATAGGTGGTAACAAGCAGGAGGAAAAGGTCTGAAGAAATGAAAACATCCATGACAGTGGGTACGTCAGTTGTAAGTAGAATAGATACTGAAAAGTAGATCTTATCCTTTTCCCAACATCTTCACAGTAGTGAGGTTCCTGGAGTCGTACAACATATCTCTGAAAGTCAGAGAATCAAGGTCGCAAAATGTTGTCATTTATATTTTCTCCCAAGTGATAGACAGTACAGAGCCAAAATTTAAATCATTTTAAGAAAAGACGGTTAGGGGCTGGAGAGATGGCTTACTGATTAAGAGCACTGACTATTCTTGCAGAGGACCCAGATTCGATTCCCAGCACCCGTATGGTGGCTACGAACTGTCCTTAACTCCTGTTTCAAGGGAATCCAAAGTCCTCTTCTGACCTCCACGGGTGCACTCGTATACATGCAGGCAATACACTCATACACATAAAATAAAAA
>NW_008479416.1:0-1955 GCF_000622305.1 Nannospalax galili
ACCCTCCCTGCCCCCCCAACCTCCCAACATCCCTGCCCTCCCTCCCTCATCTCTCACCCTTCCTTGTGACTTCACCCTGTTCCAACAGCTTTTTTCAGTTACACGTTGATGTGTTTGATTAGCAGATCAGTTTAATACTGTAGATATGTGGCCTGGGTTCTGTGAGGCATTTGACAAAGTCTCTTAATCCATACTTGTGGATAAGATAGAGAAATATGATCTAGATGGCAAAATGGGTGAGTTCACAGCTGGTTGAACAGTTGTACCCAAAGGACCTTGATTAATGCATGGATGTCAACCAGCAGAGAAGTCGCAGTAGTATTTGTTAAGAGTATGTGCAGCAGGTACTATATTCGGACCTTATCTGGAGCATGCCTTGTTAAAGGACTTTTCAGTAAGTATTCACCTGTCTATTCCAAATATCCAAATACTGATGGTGGCTTTCAAAGTCCATTAGGCAATAATAGCCATCTTCTTAGAATGGAATTATAAAGACAGAGATGGTAGGTTTGTAATTGTTGTGGACACCTGACCTCCAGTTTTAATTAGCTACCAAATTGGAGGAGATCTTGTATAACTTATTTCTTAAAAAAAAAAAAAAGTGCTGGAAGATTAGCTAAATGTAGAGTTTGCTAGGTGCCCTGAATGTGGAGTAGAAGAATGTCAAATTTCAAACGATGGTGTTGGGCGTTGCTCACCCAGTTCTGTCTGCACTGAGGCATCACACCTACCAAAGATCCACCTGTCTTGGTGAGTAGCATTTGACATTCACTGAGTTTTGACTGCAGGGTACGGCCAGGTACACACTTTCTATAAAGCATTTCTTCAGTCTTCCAACAGCTTAGTGGTACTTGTATTAGCATCATTCTGGACTTTCCTTTGAGAAACTTGGAGCCAAAAGAAGCCACTGACTTTGCTCAAGATCTGGGAACAGTTTTAGTCCTGGCCACTAGACTCTGGAGCTTGTGCTGGTTACAACATTAGCACATACATCCTTGAACTGGTCATTCAACTTTATCTGCAGTTCTCTACATGTGTTCCCACTGTCTCATTCTCATGCTGACTTCTGTTCCAATGTCTCCCTCTTTAATCACTGTTCTGTGTCCTCAGTGCAGAGAGTCCATGGTGCTCCTGGTTCTTAAAAGTCAGGCTCTAGGTAGAGCCTCCCATTAAGTCTCTCTGAATACTTTTTCATTCCCAGGATTTGCTCTTTGTTTAGGGAAGGTTGCAACCACTTTTCTCTCTGCCTAAATTCACTTGCTTCTACCCATTTCTCACATCGTACCACCACAATGAATAGTTGGCCTTTTAGGTCACTAGCATTTTGGAAGAAAGGAACCAAGTTTCCTCTTTAGGTTACATGTAAAAAATAGCCTCTAATTAAACAAATATATGTTTCTTCCCATATAGGTGCTTACTTTCTGAAGAAGAGAAACCTCTCGAGATGGTCTAATAATTGAAAAAAATGTCCATGAAGGAAATAAACAGGGTTGACACATGTTCCTCCAGTATAGAGAAAGTGGCTGGCCATTTCTTTTTTGGACAGAGAGCATGATGGGTTTACTTGGCAATGTCCAGTTACAGTACTGACTGTTTTACAAAGTAGTCATCATCCTACCATCAGGAGTGCTCAATTGAAAGCTAGAAAAGTGTGCATTACAGATGGCATAAAAGTAAGTGTTAATGTTCATAGCAACATCATTTACAGTGATCCTTGGCTCAGCACAGCACAAACATCCTCTAACAGATGAGTGGATAACCTAATCCTGGTCAATCAGGAATGATGTTGCTCCCCAGGGAGACATTTACCAATGTCTGCAGACAGTTTTGTTTGGCACAGTGGGGAGGGGCCTACTGCAGGCTTCTGGTTGTTAAGAGACTGTGTTTACTGCTTAACACCCTGCCATACACAGTGCAAACACAGAACTATTTGGCCCTAATGGAGCAGTGCCAAG
>NW_008479417.1:0-1955 GCF_000622305.1 Nannospalax galili
CAGTGTCAAGGTTGGGCCCTGTAGGCTTGAGTTTCAGACTTAACAGTACCAGGTGCATCCCCATTGCTCCAGGTTCCAGCCTTATCCCAGCATCAGCTTGGAACCCATGGATCCCAATTCTAAGCTAAACTTGAAGACCTAGCCTCTTAGTTAACCTATGTAGTCTCAGGCTGGTTCCTGTAATCTTAGGTTTCAGACATAGCCCAGTGCCAGCTCTCATAGTCCCAGTACCACCCTCAGGGACCCATGTTCCAGACTGATCACTGTGGGTATCACCTCCATGCCAGCATCTACAGACCCAGTATCCAGGCTAATCCCTGAGGACCTAGCCTCAAGGAGGTCCCTGTGCCAGGTCAGCTTCTCTGGGCCAAGGCCCAAGCCTACTCGCTTGCTCATCCAGGCACCGGCCAAGGCTGCCTGATGACTCCAGTAGTAAGCCCATTGAGAAGTCACATGGTCTGCTGAGAAGCTCAAGATGGGCTGACAGGTAAAGAGCTTTCTCTGCTGGAACCAGTCTATAAACACTGAAATGAATGCCTTTTCCTTCAAATGCAGAAACCAACACAGGGCCATAAAGATCAGTGATAATTAGGGCAATATCAACACAGGAACAGAAGAAGCACAAGTGATCAACTCTATGTAAGTAGTATCATGTGAACTTCCTGACAAAGAATTCAAAATCATAGGGCTCTATGAGCTCCCTGACGAAGAATTCAAAATTATTGAGAGTTAGAGAAGAACATAGAAAAACAACTAACCAAAATCAAGAAGGCAATACATGAGCAAACCGAGAATCTCAGCACAGAGATAGAAGCCGTTTAAATGATCAAAGAAAAGAAATTCCGGAGCCAAGGAATAAAGTGACTGATTGAAAAATTTCATAAAGAGCATCTCAGGAAATCCAATCAAATGGATTCATGGGTCAATGAGCTTAGAAACGAATAATTTGAAATTACTCATGGGACGAACAAACAGAACCATAAGCAAATAATAAATAAAACAAAAACAACCATAAATAAATAAACTTTAAAGGAGTGGAAAAGAATTCATTGGACTGGTGGGGACAATCAAGTGGCACAACATACTTATTCATCATGGAAATCTCAGAAATATCAAAGAAAGAGGAAGAGGAAGAAAGGATAAAGAAACCATGATTAAAAACAGCTTCCCAAATTGGAGACGGAAATGAAATTTCTAGATCCGTGAATCATCAAGAACCCAAAATATATTAACTGCTTCAAAAAGACTTTCACTAAGACATATTCTAATAAAATTCTCAAGTCAAAGACAAAGAGAAAACAAAGGGTGGCAAGGGAAAAGCAATGTGTCAATACAAGGGCCTTTCTATGAAGCTTACAGTGTCTTTTAAAAGACTCATTTATTTTCATTTTATGTGTATGAGGGTTTGCTTGCATATATGTAAGTACACTGTATGGATGGCTGATGCCCATGGAGGCCAGAAGAGGGACTCGAAATCCCTGGAACTGGAGTTACAGACAGCTATTAGCTACCATGTGGGTTCTGAGAACTGAACGTGGGTCCATTGCAAGAATGGTCAGTGCTCTTAACTGCTAAGGTATCTCTCCAGCCCCAAGCATTAGAGTTTCTTTAGCAGAAACTTTGCAGGCTAGGAGTGAGTAGGATGGAGTATTCAAGGTGGGAGAAGGAATAAAACCAAAGAAACAATATAAATAAACAATAAAAGGACTCCTTGTCAACTAAAAACACTACATTAACACGCCTTTAATCATAGCACTTAGGAGGCAGAGGTAAGCAGATCTCTGTGTGTTTGAGGCCAGCCTGGTCTATGTAGTGAGTTCTGGGGCGGCCAGGGATACACCGTAAGACCCTGTCCCAAAAAGTTGTCACAACAGACAAAGGCATCGTAAGGGGATCAATTCATCATGAGGTATAACAATTATGAGGGACACAGAGTGACAGAGAGAGAGAGAGAG
>NW_008479418.1:0-1955 GCF_000622305.1 Nannospalax galili
GCCCCAGCTGGCCTGGAACTCACTATGTAGGCCAGGCTGGACTTGAACTCAGAGATTCACCTGTCTCTGCCTCCCAAGTGCTAGGATCAAAGGCGTGCGCCACCACGCCCGGCTCACCATAATACACTTTTCTGCAAAAGTCCTTTACCCATTCCTTTCTTTTCCCAGTCACATTAATTCCAAGAAAATGGCACAAAGTATGAAAAAGTAAAATGTACATTGATATTTATCACAGAATTACTATTGCCAAGTAAAACAATAGAAACTAATGTCAGAAATTGAGAAAAGTCAAATACACGATGGAAAGTTGCCTCAGTAAATGGCAATGCAAGGGTTAAAATGCTAATGAAACCTTTCTATACATGGAAAATATACTGAAACAGAAAAGGCAGTGAACACCATCTTCAATATTATATGATCCTAAGAATCTAAACCAAAATAAATACTAAAGAGAAACTGGCTAAAATGCACACATACACATACATGTATAGTAAAAATAGTAGTTATTATAAGAGGGTATAAGACAAGTAGACTGTACTATGAAAACATGGCCTATGAGTCAGGAATATTCAATGCCCAGTAGTAGAGAATACAGAGGAATATTTGACAGCAAAAATAAATGGCGAGCAAAAGATCCCCCAAACAAATGATTTGGAATAAACCACTATTACAGGAAGAGCTAGGAAGATATAATTAACACTCTAGTGCTCTGTAGTATTTACATGTTCAGTTATATGCTTGGTCCCTTACGGACAGAAGCCTTTTCTTCTGTAAATCTCACACAGTCTAAATAATCAATTAGTAAGAACTTCTTACACAACTCACTGATAAGCAAGGAGTGAAATGGTCTAAATTTCTCAATCACCTGTGGGTAAAATTATCAAACCCTCCCACAGTTTACAGTCTATTTCTCCCAACAATTATATTAATACATTAAAGTTCAAAGGGCTGTCTGATATCTAAAAAGAAGCTAAAATGCCAGAAAAGATGACTATATGCCTGTCTACGGTAAGTTTTGTGCTTCTAACATACATTTTAAAAAACAGAAATCACAGGAATCATTAAGGAGCTTAAAAAAAAAATAAGCAAACTATAAGAAAAGAAACTGGAGTTTTAGAAGTTCCCAAAAGTTAAGTGTCATTAAAAAAACAGGTCCAGGAAAACTAAAAGTTGTGATTTTTACACCGGTATCTTGGGAAGGGTAACTGCCAGGGGTGCTTGTCAGCATCGTAGTGACTGTGCTGGACTCTCACAGAAACTGCACGAGTGGAGACATTTCACCTTCCCTCAGTAATCTGGGCACAAGAAGTCTCTCAGCTACTTTCACTATTTACATGCTTTGCTATACTTGATCCACTAGGTAGAGAAGTCTTGTTTGGGGAGTGGGGGTATAGTGGCAGCGCTAGGGCTCAAACCTAGGGCCTTGAGCATACTAGGCAACAGCTCTGACTAACTGCAGCCCCTGCCCAAGGACACTAGTCACTTCTGCATGTCTAGTACAGGCAGGTCTTTGGATGACATTTTTTCTTTTTATAGTGCTTGTTTTAAACGTAAAGCATTCAACTAATTGTTTTTTTAACTGAGCTTTTAAAATTTCTTTCATTTCCCACTCAAATCCAGACCCCACCCTCATCCATGCCTCCCCCTATCCCCCTAACGAATCCTATGCACTCCACCATGCATGCTGAGTCCTATTCTATTCAGGTGTTTGTACCCAAATGTCCTTCAGTGTAAATGCATCCATGGGAATCTAGTCAGCCCATTCAGTGGTAGTATATGTCATACTCTCCCTCATCCAGCAATCAGTCTCAAACAGTTCTCAATCTAGTGCTGGCCTCTCACCTCCCTTTTGGACTGAGCTGATGTGAGTCTCGTGCTCAACACCACCACTGCCACAGGCTCACATGACCAAGCCTCCAGTG
This sequence comes from Nannospalax galili, assembly GCF_000622305.1. Classification (NCBI taxonomy): domain Eukaryota; kingdom Metazoa; phylum Chordata; class Mammalia; order Rodentia; family Spalacidae; genus Nannospalax; species Nannospalax galili. The sequence goes on from NW_008479418.1 coordinate 1,923, forward strand.
GCCTGGAAGCCTCCACCTCCCTGTGTTCATGAA
>NW_008479419.1:0-1892 GCF_000622305.1 Nannospalax galili
ACACACACACACACACACACACACACACACACACACACACCACAATTTAAAGTAAAATTATGAAAGAAGACAGAAACAGCTTGTAAATTTGCCTTGCAGGTATTTGTTGATGTGCTTATTTTCTCTTTTATTGGATATTATTATCCAAAAGTTAGATGATTGGTCAAACATCCTTCTGCCTTAGGGGCATGGATAATAGAATCTAGAACTTTAGAAGATTTTATGAATAGGTATCAGAAATGTTTTGATGGATTAGCTGAATGTTGATTGGCTAACTTGAAATTCCTGCTTTTCTTGACTGTCTCCGAATTGTCATTTACCTGTCAACTGGGGCAATGTTTGAACCCCTCCCTCCCAGGTTCCCAGAGGAAGCAGACTCTGGGAGCAGGTGACTCTTTTCATGTCTTATAACTATATAGCATTGTGAAGGGAGGGAACAGGACCACGAAGACAAAACCTCTAATGAGCTTCTGAAATGTTTATCTACCCTAATAATAAGCTTTATTTGAAAATGTCCCCTGTGTACAACTTCAAGATTAGCTTTTTTATAAAGTTACTGCATGTATCCATTTTGTCCTTGGAACTGTCATTTTCTTCATGTTAATTTCATTTTAGTTGGAGTCTCAGGGGATCAGAGACACTATTTGAAGTCACAAATGACTGATTTTATGGAGCGCTTATCCCATCTGCAGCCCACAGAAATGTGCTAAGGAGATGCAGTAAACATTTCTTTCAGTGGTCTGTTCCTGTTGACCTTCCAAACTATCTAACTAATTTTATAATTTACATGTGGCAGATCCAATTATTTTCTGGCAGAAGAATAAACTTACTATATATCACTATCAGTAGTCTGATTGATTATCTATAACAATGGCAGTAGATTCCTTAGTAAAAAATATCAGTTTTAGAAAAGCCCACCAGAAAATGCTTTCTCCAAGATTCCTTGATATATTTTTCAACATTTCATGCACTTATCATCACACTTTTTTCTACTATTGCCATAATAAGCATGGAAACAATGAGTTTACCAAATATATTAATTTCTTTAAATTAACATTTTATTTTAATTTATATAAAAACTCTGTGAGAAATCCTCATATTCCCATTTTATAGATGATGGTTAGTGAGATTAACTTGCCCAGGATATCACAACTACTTTGCATCAGAGTTACATCATTTAATACTGTTTTAATTTCCTGTCATCCTGGAGAGAGTCTTCTGTCATAAGCATTTCTCATTTAACTATCACCTAAAAGCATCTTAAATGCAAATGTCTTGGTGCCTGCCACAGGAATAAATTAATTTCTTCTTCTGTCCTTGAGAGATAGCACAGTTGAAAATAGAACTAATCAGTCCATGAACAGGGAAATGCTCTTGATCAAGAGTAACAAATCATTGTCAGAGTTAGGAGGGAAACCCAGGGTATTATGACCAATATGTCTTCAGTAATCAGAATTTATTGCTACTGTTTAATGACTGAATTCTCATTGGTTTCTCTCGAGTAATGATGCTTTATTATAGGAACTTTAACAATATGCATTTCATACCTGTTATAGCCCAAGTGTTTATATTTTTCACAAAGTGATCCTGTTAGGTAAGTTATAGTGCCCTTATGTTAGAGGCTATATAACAAGCTCATAATTTTCTTACAGTCACCTACTAGGTACAGTTAGGATTTTCCCCACATCTATGGATTATTAAAAGCATGCTCTTACTTTCTAAACATTATGTTCTTTCTGAAGCCACTGGTGGACTTCGTGGATGCCTTCATACAACGATCGAGGAGACTGGATATGATACTGATCAAAAAGGCATAGAAAAAAGTGTCTGGAGTCAATCGTGAGAAGAAACAAAATGATGGTAGAGTGGATTGAAAAAGGATTATAGGAATG
>NW_008479420.1:0-1955 GCF_000622305.1 Nannospalax galili
TTGGCCCTTTTTTTTTTTTTTTTTTTAAGTGTTTATTTTGGTCCCATTCTAAGTTTGACGTTATTAAAATATGACCTTCAGGTCTGGGGATGCAGCTCAGTTGGTTAGAGTGCTTGCCTAGCACACAGGAAGCCTTAGGTTCGATGCTCAGTGTAGCACTAACTTGACATGGTGGTATATATGCTTGTAATCCTAGCATTCAAGAGGTGTAAGCAGGAGAATCCAAAGTTTAAGATCATCCACTGCTCCATAGCAAGTGTGAGGCTAGCCTGGGCTATATCAGACCCTGTCTTTAAAAAAGGATTGACTACCCCAGCATTCTGGAAAATGTTATGCTTTTTACTATGTCTGGAAGGGCAGTTTACACCGAATGCTCTGAAGGAGTTGAAGATAACCATGAACTTTGACCTGCTTTCATGATTCTAGCGTTAGGGATCTGAATGAGCTAGCAGTAGTAATTCACATAAAGGGGGTGAATGCTTCATATGCGTGCAGAGGAGCGGCCTTTGGGTAAGAGCTTGCTACACCACTCTGGGCCCCTGTCCGCTCTGGAGGGAGTTCTAGCAAAAGCTTGAGCATGGATGAATCACGTGAGTGAGGCTGACCTGGGCTTCACTTGCCTTTACCGTTCGTCTCTCCTTCACCTTGGCAGCTGCTCAGCCTCTCTGAGCCTCAGTTTCTTCCTAGTCAATGGACCATGAAAGCGTCTATCTCTGCTGCGGGAATTTTGTACATAAGGTGTTCAGCATGGTGCTGATCCACAGAATGAAAGCAAATGAGCTATGAGCAACAATATTGATTCTCTCTACTGTTCTAAAACAAAATGGCTTTTAAGAAAATAGATGTGTCTCTCAGTCAACAAATTTCACTCACTTGACACTTAAATTTTAGAAGATTTGTCAGAAATCTATAAAAAGCATTTTCACAGTCACTGTAATTTTAAAGTCCAGAGCTATCTGACCCTTTCCTCCTGCTGCTCTTCCTAGTTTGGGGTCCCTCTCTCTCTCTCTCTACTCTCCTAGTCCCAGCCATCATCTTTACCTCCTAGACCACTGCAGCATGGTCACACCCAGCCCTCTGATCCGTATCTTGCACACCTACATTCCAGTACCCATAACACATCTAGAGTGCTCTTTTAAACGTGTATGTCCAGTCACGTCACTCCTGTGTACAGAGCTTATGCTGCAAGGAGAATCAGACAGTCCTTGCCACCTCCTTAGCTTCTTCCGTCGCTCCTTCCATCAGTGGTATCCTTCAGACACCCTGGTCTTAGGGGCCTTTGCCTCTTAGTACAAACCGGGCCACCTTCCTTCTTTGGGCTTTTGCATGCACTCTTCTTCGTTTTGTTGTTTGCACAGCTGGCTCCTTCTCATCATTCAGGTCTTGGCCTTGGTGCCACCTGACTTCCATGGTTGAAGTAGGTGATGGTGCCACATCACCTCAGAATCCTACCTATCATTTACCACTGTCTGGAACGGCCTTATTACCCAATGCATTTCAACCGTCTCTTTATACTAGCAGGCAAGTCCTGTATGAATAGGGATCTACTCTGTCTTGCTTCGTAGACATTCCCTAGCAACTAGAACAGTGCCTGGTACATGATCATTGATGCATTTTCCTTGAGATAAAAGAATGTTACTAGGAAGATCTTAGTGGGTTCTCCTTCACTATCCTCACTTTACTTGGTGACACACAAAACATCTTATTAGCAAGATGCAGTTATTGCTGGGCCCAGGTAATCTACAATCAATCAAAGCCACTCTGTTGTTCTCTTAAAGTGGTTTCTGTGTTTCTAATGAAGCCAGCATACAGTGAATTGACTTCAGAATTTGACACCCACCTCGGTTCTTAACTGAGTACTTTGAAAACTAGTAGGCATTTATTTGGACTGTCAAGAGAAATTAATGACTCAATAAGGAAGATAACGCTGACCACCTATTTCATGCTTGGCACTG
>NW_008479421.1:0-1957 GCF_000622305.1 Nannospalax galili
TTAATGGAGTAGTAGTAACACTTTTATCTTAGAGTTAACCAACAGCTGTGTAATTAGACTTAAGATCACTCTATAGGAGGGAATTCACACATGCTACTGTAAACATAACCAAGTTCACATTGTTGGAGAGGTCATAAACCCTAGAGAAGAACCTACTTCTATCACTTTCCTAGACTGATAAAAATTTTTACTTTTTAATAAATATTCATTCTTATATTTGCAGACAAGTGTACCTCTCCTGACTCATCAAAGAAGCTTCTTTTTGCAACAGATGGAGACTATTCAAAAATTCTACAACTGTTCAAAATTTAGAGAATAAGTAACTGAGATATGCCCAGTTCTAACTGATTCATCTAAAATGCAATGTCTATACCTAAGTTTCAGGAAACATTGCAGAATAAAGGAAAGAAAGATTGTAGGACCCAGAAGAATAAGGTACCTGCTGCTAGTTAATTCATTCTAGACATGATAGGAAAGCTATAGCAATGGAATCTCTATGATACGGTTTTCTAACAAGACATAATAATAAAAATCCAGTTGACAAGCCAAGGTCTTTGGGGGAAATGTCGAAGGGTTCCACCTCAATATGAAGAACTACAGGCAATCAATAGAAGCATGGTGGTGGGGGGTCAATTTTCTCTAGGGAGTAGCTTCTTGAGAAGTTATGTAATCCCAAGTGGGAAGCCCTAAACACAGTTACAGATGAGCACCACTAAATGGACTCAGTGAATTACATATGTCTGTGTATTTATAAATGTAGGCATATTTATGTAATAATGATAAATAATAGGACAAGAAATTGAGAGGGAGTGGTGCAATCAGGAGTTGGAGGGTGCTACAGGGTGGAAATAATACAAATATAATACTCCTGTATGAAATTATTAAGAATTTAAAAATAATGCTTAAAAACGTCAAGATTTTTATTATACAAAATTATAAAAGTCCATCTTAATTCAAATGTATTATTTACTTTGAGAATGGTCCTCCCATTCTCTCTATCCCCCTCCTCACCTTATCATCACCCATTAGTCGCTTTTGCTCCTTATTCAATCTCTTCTACTTTCATGTTGCCAGTGCATATATGACTGCATATACTAATATCATCTAAGACCCACAAATGAGAGAAAACATGAAATGTTTCTGTTTCTTAGGTAACATTGAGTGAGAGGCACAGAGGAATGCCATATAGTAATGATTGAGTCAAGAGTTTTTTAATAATAGCCAGTAGTAGAGGAGATTAATACCCCAAGTAACTCCTGATCCCAAAGGGAAGCAGAGTGGGGCTTAAAAAAACTAAAACCACAATTACATTTTGCCAGGGACAAAGCCAATAAGCAGAGTTACATTAGAGAAGGGGTAGATCAGGTAACAAAGAGGTTTTGAGTTAACAAAACATTTTGGTTAAGAAGAATGAGTTTCTCAGAATTGCAGAGAGAGTGGGCCCCATGGAGATGCAGATATAGCAGGGTATAGCCCGTGCTACAGGTTTAGTTGGAAGTTTCCAAGTATTGTAGGAACAATGTACCCCTTGAAACTGTAGTGTGGGCTTCATGACTAGTTGACTCTTCCTGGCTGACTGAAGTTAGATATGGGGTGGAGTTAGGTAGAAACACAGGGTGAAGCAAAAATCAGCTATACAAAATGGAGTGAGTTTTGCCATTTGCTTCCTTAAATTCCACCCCAATTATTGGAGTGGTGGAACAATTATTTTAAATAGATTATCACCATATTTTCTTTTCTTCTTTTTTTTGCTTGTTTATTTTTTTTATTATTCTAAAGAGAGGCAATTTAAAACACATTTTCCAGAAATAATTTGAAGCAGATTACATAGAAATATATATGCAATGAAGTTTAAGAAGGAAAAATAGAAATAAGAAATCAAAGACCAAAAGATTTGCCAAAATGGGGTAAACTCTGGTGGAATAATGGTTTCCATTAGTGCTGTCTTTTTTTTTTT
>NW_008479422.1:0-1956 GCF_000622305.1 Nannospalax galili
AGAGACAGAGAGACAGAGAGAGAGAGACAGAGAGTCTCTGTAGCCCCTGCTGACCAAGAACCACCTGCCTATGTTTCCAAGTTTTGGGATTAAAAGTGTGCGCCACCATACCTGGCCCTCTTCAATTTTTAATGTTTTTATTACACAAGTCTTTCACTTCCTTAGATTTATCCCAGAATATTTTTTGAAGCTATCATTAGTGGGATTTTTCCCTGATTTTTTCTCAGTGTGCTTGTCTTTTGTGTATGGGAATGCTACTGATATTTGTGCGGTTTTGTATTTTGTATCTTACTATTTTGCTGAATGTGTTTATCAGTTCTAGTTTTCTGGTGGAGTCTTTTTTATAGATCGTATCAACTGCAAGTATGGATAGTTTGACTCTCCCTTTCCTACTTGTAACCCTTTCTCTCCTTCGCTTGTCTTATTGCCGTAGCTAAAACTCAAGTACTATTTTGAACAAGAATGGAGAGAGTGGAAATCTTCATCTCTTTCCTGATTTTGCTGGAAATGCTTTGAGTTTTTCTCTGTTTAGCATGGAAGTGTGGGCTTATTGTACATTCCTGTATTATGTTGAGATATGTCCCCTGTATTCCATATGAGGTCCCAGCATGGGTGGAGGGCTGGTTATCTGCTAAGCTGTGTGGTGGGTGGACTGGGTCTGCGAGGATCCTTATCTCGGGTTCTGGGTCTGATTCCACAGTCCTAGAGTAGGCCTGAAGGCTGAGGGCAGGGTGTCTGCTAAGCTTGATGGCAAGTGTCCACTTTGAAAAAAAATAAAATTAAACACAGTCTTGCCATACGGTCCAGCAATCATTCTTGACATTTACCCAAATGAAAACTTACGTCTACACAAAGCCTGCACTCTGCACATGAATGTTGACAGGACCCTTACTTACAGTTGCCCAAACTGAAAGGCTGCGGTGATCTCCTTCAGTAGGAGAATGAATAAATAAATTGGTGTATCTAGACAGTGGAATATTACGTAGCACTCAAATGGAATGAGTCATGGAGGAAATTTAAATGCGTATTTTAAGTGAAAGAAGCCAGTCTATAAGGTTTACAAGATATGTGATTCTAGGTTATGACACTAGAAAATGCAACGCTACTGTGACAGCAGAAACTGTGGTTTCAGGGAAGAGAGGGAGAGACAAACAGAGCACTGAGGATTTTTGTAATAGTGAAAATATTCTGTATACTACAACAGTCATAAACGTCACTATGCACCATCCAAACCTGTGAATTGTACAATAAAAGTGAACTTTGATGTAAGAAAAAAGGGGCCCAAAGGGTTTATTGGCATAGATTCCTTGACATTCATCACCGGCCCCCCTAACATGGGATCAGATCAGACCAATCAGGACCAGCACCACGAGAACAAGTCACCAGATGGTTAATCAGAATGTTGTCAGAGAATACTGTCCAGAGACCTGGGGGAGGTGGTCAAGATGGAAAGGAAGCCATGCTGGGTGTAGCAGTGCTTGCCTGTAACCCCAGCACTTGGAAACCCTATCAAGAAGATCACAAGTTTGAGGTCAGCCTAGGCTTCTTGGGGGGACCTCAAACCAACAACATGAAGATGCTTGTACCAGTCCTTCAAAAAGTAACTAAAAGCCAAGAGGTTGTGTAGAAATGGTTCTTATGCTTTGTGACATTAACTATGGCTATGTGACATTAACTACATGTGTGCTAATCTTGCTTGGTACTTACATTCTGTTTGCTGTATTTGTTTCAGACATGACATATTCCACATCGAGACCGAGGTGTTAAAACAGAAACTAGGGAATTGTAACCAATCTGGAAGAAAAGAGTATATTCTAAAGGAATACTTTAACTATTAAACTAATAAAACAATGGACCCCAAGAAATTGAAATTTCCCCAGGAATCTCAGAGTGGGAGAAGAAAGTCAGAGAGAAGGGATTTGTCTCCCAGAAAAGAGATTTCACACAGTTCCAACA
>NW_008479423.1:0-1958 GCF_000622305.1 Nannospalax galili
TGGGCTCCTATAAAATCCAAAACAAGTTAAGTACTGTCTTATTTCAAAAGGGAGGAATTGGGCACATTTAAATAGAACCTAAGTCCAGCAAAGTAGCTCAGGGTTTGACATCTGGGATTCACTCATGATCTTCTGGACTTCAAAGGACTTGGACAGTCACTCACAGCACCACAGCTTGTCTGACAGGCTCTAGCTGGCTCTACTCCAGATCTGCTGCTGCCCTTGGTGGTACTCCCATGGTCCTGGCATCTCCAATATACTGGGGTCTCTGCTGAAACTGAGGCTGTCCCTTGGGCTTCCACCAACAGGCTCTTCTAGCTTCTCAGGGTGCAAAGTCTCAGGTTTCCTCTATGACACTTTCAACACTAGAACTATGTAGGAGATGCTTACACATTACCAAGTCCTGCTTCCAGGTTGAGATGGAGGCTTGCGGCCCCTCTGGACCACAGCTTCTGTGTGCTAACCCTAAGGAAATACTTCCCAGAAGATTTCACCTTAGTGATGCTAGTCTCTTGCTACTCACAGCTGATTTTTTCAGTCCTGGCCAACCAGTATCAATTGTTCCAGTAAAGGTTTCACTTCCAAAAAATTTTAATTTGACACAATCAGTCCTGAAGAGTCTGTGATTCCTTCTGAAGCTTCACAAGCTAGGCCTCTATTGTCTGCACCTCTTTCAGCATTATCTTTCAAGTTCCTACAGAACAGCTCACTGAGTTCCAAGCACTTCTCCAGATCGAAGATCTCCAGACTTTCACAATCCTCCCAGACATATATGACCAGGTCTGTCAAAACAATACTCCACAATCCTGACACCAGTTTTTGTCTTAGTTTGTCTTTAACTACTGTGTTAAAAACACTGACCAAAACCAACTTGGGGAGAAAAGATTTATTTGGCTTACAAGCACAGTCTATCATCAATAGAAGCCAAGGCAAGAACTCACAGCAGAAACCTGGAGCATAGACCATGGGGGATAGCTACTTACTGGCTTGCTCCTCTGGCCTGTGCTCAGTCTGCTTTTTTACATAAAACTCAAACAGTTCAGGGATGGCACCACCAACTGTGGCCTGAGCCCTCCCACATCACTCAGCAATCAAAAAAATGCCCCACAGCCATGCCTGCATCCCAGTCCAATGGGAGGAAGTTCCCCAATTGAGGCTCCCTCAATCCAGGTGTGTCAAGTTAACAACTACAGCTATGTAGCACAGCTACGAATTCTCAGAGGCCACACCTAGTGACATACCTCCAGGAACACTAAGCCTCCTAAAGATTCCCTGACTTCCCCAAACAGCACCACCAACTGGAAACAGTCATGAAATACTTGAGCCTATTGTGAACACTTCTCATTCAAACTATCACATTCCATTTCCTGGTCCCCGAATGCTCCATGGCATATCATAACACAAAATGCATTTAGTCCAACTTTAAAAGTCCCCATACCTTTCACAATCTCAACCCTGTTAAAAAGTTAAAAATCCAAACTTTTTTGAGACATGACTCTAAACTCTTAACTGCAACCCATTGTAAAATTAAAAAAACAAATTATATACTTCTAACATTCGAAGGCACAAAATATACATTCCCGTCTAAAAAGGGAGGATTGGGGGTATAAAGGGGGAACTCTTACATCAAGCAAGAATGAAAACAAGCAGGCCAAACATCAAATACTATAACTCCATGTCCCATGTCTGAGACTAGTTTCAAAAGGCTTAAATGGCTCAGCCCCTCCAGGTTTTTTTGTCTGCAAAATGCATCTCTCTCGGGCTGGTTCCACTCTCTGTATGCAGCTCTCCTTGGCAGATGTCTCATGGTTCTGGCATCTCCAGCAAGTTTGGTTCTCAGCTGCCACCTAAGTGTCACTTTCACAGCTTCGCATACTGGCCAGGGCTGGTGCACATTGCCTGGCCTCAGTGGCTCTCTGGAACCACAGAGGAAGGCTCCAGGGCCTTGCATCTAAACA
>NW_008479424.1:0-1958 GCF_000622305.1 Nannospalax galili
CTCCTCTCCCTCCCCTCCCTCCCCTCCTCTCCTTCCCCTCCCCTCTCTTTTCACTCCCTTTTCTCCCTCTTTCCTAGCCCCATTCTCATTTTCTATTTTTTGCAGTTATTTTCTTTTTTGAGACAAGGTCTTGCTCTGTAGCCCAGGCTAGCCTAGAACTTGCACTCCTCCTGCCTTAGCCTCCCAAGCACTGGGGTTACAGGTGGGACACCTGGATTCAAGTAGTTCCCCCCGCCCAAGGGAATGGAAAATGAAACAAGGAAGGAAAAACATAGATAAGGGCCTGATGTGGATGAATTCCTGAGCTGTTATGTTGGCAGAAACAGGGGCTTAGCCCACAGGGTATCTCTAAGCCACTGTGTGGAACAGTGTTGGAGTTGACTACGCAAGGTGGAAGGAGACTGGGTGTTGTCACCCACTCAGGGCTGCTCCTGGGCACATGGTGACCCATGAATCTCCAGGCTGGAGAGATCCCCCATGCAGGCTGGGCAGAGGCACTGAGAAGAGGTGACTGTGGATGGAGTAACTGTGAGTGATGAAGGATTCAGCCTGCAGGCTCCAAGCAGACTTTACAGGTGTGAGACAAACCTCAGGTGACAGAGAAAGGGTTCAGTCCCTGTGGAGATACCCAAGCCTCATTCCAAAATGACCAAAAATCCCCAGAAACTTCCTGCCAGCCCACTGTGAGTGTGAGACGATGTAGGATCAAGTTGGCTGCTCAGAATAACTGCCCTACAATAGAATTCACACCCCCATCCCAGCAGACAACAGGGTGGGGCCCCAGCTCCATCTACTGTGTTTAATCAAGTCAGATAATTCTCTTGTCTGCATCATAAATTACTTTCTTCCAAGGAATGCATTAAGGTAAAATGTTGGGGGATTTTTAAAAAGAAAAGCCATTTTCCTGCTAGCATTATTTTTGATGAGCTAAATGGTGTTAGTTCTTCAACTGCAAAGCAGGGACAACGTGCACACAGAGCTGTGGACAATTTTAATTTTCAACAATTGTGAGGTGAATAATACCTTCAGTGCTATAAATAGCTTGTGGTTTATATTCATTTGCCTAAAAGCCCAGCTCCAGACTTCGACGTTAAGGAATTAAATGATGACTTGGGCCGGTTGGTACATACCTTGTATGTCCCACAGCATTGCAAGCACCATGGCTACACCCAACCTCAGAATCATGGGTTGTCCTCCAGCCCTCATAGGAAAGGGTGAGTTCGAAGAGTTTCATTTTGTGTACTGGGCCACAGCCTGTGTGGGGCACTAGGGGCCAAGTTGTTCCCTACAAATGAGTCCACTGGCCACAAATCCCCACTGTTCCCCACTAAACATTCAAAGGGTAGCACAACCAGCAGGGTAAAGGCACCTTAAACACAAGACCCCCTGCTACCCCAGCACCAGGTAGCAGTTTGCAAAGATAGCTCTTCGCAATGTGGTCCTTGAGAAAGCTTTCCCTATGTTCTTTGCAGGGCCAGGAGGAAATCAATGAAGGCACAGAGGTATCTAGCACTAACACATTCCTGCCTCAAGCTTAGAGCTTACTCTGCAGTTGCTTCCAGGCCCCCAAGGGCCCAAGTCCACGGGAAGTGAGAAGCCTTTATCAGAATTGACTTCCTTCCATGCACAGAGACCAGAGCTTACTGAGATAGATTCAAGAATCAGCCTGGCTCAGTCCTCACTGCCCACACTGCTCTGATCTATCTGAAGGGACTGCTCTTTCTAAACTCTGGCTCCAAACACATCTCCTTTACACCTTGTTATGTATGACTTGAACTGTCCCCACAGGCTTCTGTGTTGATTGTTGGTGCTACTGTTTTGGGAGGTAGAAACCTGGGCATGGGGGACAGGTATCCAGCAGGAGGAATTAAACTTAGGTTACCATATGTTTCTTGGGGGAGGGGGTCTTTCCCTGACCCCTTTCTTTCTCTCAGCTCCTCTGCCACACCCTCCCCCCC
>NW_008479425.1:0-1958 GCF_000622305.1 Nannospalax galili
TGGTCACCTCCTGGAGCTGGCTCTGTGGTGCCCTTCTGTGAACTGGAGTTGTCTTCCCCTCTCATGAACTGGAAGCTCAAGTCCCCTCACAAGAGCTAGAGCTGTGGTCTCCTCCAATGAATCTAGTGCTTCTGTAACCTCCTATCTGTGGTCCCATGCACATAGTTGTAGTCCCCTCCTGTGAGCCAGAGTTGTGATCACCCACAATGACCTGAATATTTGGTCTCCTGCCATAAACCAGAGCTGTGAGCCAATTCTGTGAGCCAGGGTTGTGATCCCTTCTTAGGAGCTGGAGTTGTGGTCCCCTCTTCTGAGCTGGAGTTAGAGCCTCCTCCTGTAACCTGCAAGCTGTGGTTCCATCTATTGTCTATGCAAAAGCATAACCATCACCACAAAGGGGATAAGAGATAGTTTATTCTGGAGCAAAATATGAGTGATCATGGCCTGGGAACACATATTCAGGTTACCCCACATTCTATGTTCCAATGCATTAACAGTTTTATGAAGGTTTTATAGTAATAGAACAAAGAAAAGTCATAAATCAAGACACTTCAAATGTGTCGGTGGAAACATTAAGCAGGCGGATACAGCAAAAGAGAAATTTCAGCTCTATGCCTCAGGTGCTACCTGATGGCACGCAGTCTTTTGGTTGGTAGAAGCTGACCATCTGATAAGTTAATACATTCCAAAAGGTTTTTATCTGTTAGTTACAGGATGTTCAATCAAAAACAAAAGTGGGCAAGGAATGGCTATTTAGGGAGCTAAAGATGGTCTAAGATAAGTGGTAATTAGGCTGTGAACCTTCATCATTCCAAACTCTCCATAATCACTAAAGTTCTAATTAGTTGATCAACCTTTGCAGAATGTTCACTTTCAAGATGAAGTTTTTCTTGGAACTTTTGTTCACACCAGTTAACATGGAGCTGTGGTCCCCTCTTGTGAGCCAGAGTGTGGTCTCCTCTGGTGAGGTGTAGCTGTGGCCCTCTCTTTCGAACTTGGAGCTGTGTTCCATCCTGTGAGCTGGATCTGTGCCCCAGCCTTTGACCTGGAGCTTTTGTCCCCACTTAAACCTGGAGCTGTGGAGCCATTGTATGTGCTGCAGTTGTGGTCTGATACTGTTAGCCAAAGCTGTGGACTCTTCCTATGATCCTGGACCTGTGGTTCCCTCCCATGAGCTGGAGTTGAGATCCCTTTCCAGTTCCTTTTGAAAAGCATGGAACCTCTTCAGCTTAGGATTTTTTCCTTGAAATTAATTTGAAACTTCACAAAATGGAGCCTCCAAAGGGTAGAGTGCAGAATATCATGTTTATGGTATTTATCTCTTTAATAGTTACAGTTCTTTTTTTCCTTGTCCAAAACTTTAAACCCATCCACACAGCTTTCCTTCATTAAACTAATCAGGCCATCATCCTTAAATTTAATTTCACTCAAGTTCCCAAGTCGCAAGCAGAACAAAGTAACATTCTTGGCCAAAATAATCACACAAATGGACCCCATATCCACTGCTGATAGTCTGTTCACCTGTAAAATCTCACAGAACTGGCCTCCAAATTCTGCGTTTCTCTCAGCTTTCTTGTCTTCCATGCTCCCACTAGAATGGCCTATTCAGCTCTGCCTCCAACATTCAGTGGCTTTTCTATAACAATGGACCAAAATTTTCAACATTTGAGTCTGGAAAGTGTTCCAAGTCCTAAGATACACGTGGTCAGGTTGATTGCCACAACAGCATCATTTTGTGGCAACAATTTCTGTCTCAGTCCTCTACTAGTTGTTGTGATAAAGTACTTTAACAAAATCAAGCTCAAGGAGAAAGGGTTTACTTGGCTCACAATTTCTAATTATAGCTGGTATAAGCAGGAGCATTATCTGTTTTAATAGTAGCTGAAATTTCCATAACAACAAAGCACGCCAACAGATGTTCAATATTATAATTATTGAGTTCTTCAAATAAAGGAGTA
>NW_008479426.1:0-1958 GCF_000622305.1 Nannospalax galili
GAAGGAAGGAAGGAAGGAAGGAGAGAAAGAAAGAGAGAATGAAAGAAATACTGCCCAGGTGTCAGCCATAAAATGATGGTGTAAAAATACCTATCTGCATTTCTATTCTGGGCCCAGAAAATCTTGAGGCCTTTTTTGCTAGTTCTGGGACCTCATACATGAGAATAAAGATTTCCAACTCTCTCCTGGGTAAATGTTTGACCTCTTAGCTGTTCCAAGAATTTTTCCATAATGTAGAGATGGTTAGAATTCATGTGTAAAAAACACGAGAGACATTTAAGTGAAACTTTAGGCCCTTTGCCTTCAGGTTCTCACCAATGCCTTAGCTTGACAAAGACCCGGCCCTCTCTTTATATTCCCTTAGCCCCCAAAGACATTGTCTGTGGTTTCTTCTGCCTCCTAGTCCTGGCAGAGTGTGCTGTTGAGAAGTCAAATAGACCTCTTCACTTTCCTCCACATTAAGAAAAAATTCTAGCATGCAGTATACAAATGCAAAATGGATACGTGAAGGTCAAAAAAAGGTGAGCATTATTATAGAATAGTTAGCCTTTGACTTTCAGTCTTCCTTCTCTCATTTTATCTTCTCCCCTTTTCTCCCCACAAATAAAGTGAATCCTCTGTGTTTCATAGATGGCAACTAATCAACTGTTATTGCTGCCTTGGAGTCTCACTTTGTAGAGCAATGACTTATTAAGGTGTAATATGTCTTCAATACAAGTATTCTGCTCTCCAAAAATGAGCCTCTGGGGAGTAAAATTGCATATTATCACTTTAGATGTCACTTAAGTATTTGCAGAGCTCTTAACATCTGCCACTCTGTAATATGCTTTCCCTGTTCTTGTTCCAGGAGATTAATGAGACAGACAAAGAGGCTGAACTCACAAAGCATAGGATCCAAATGAGTGGGGAGGAAATGACAGGTCACAAACAGACATGTGTGCAAACCCCTGTACAGTAGACTATAATTTCCTGTGATGATCATTAGTACCCAGATGATACAATGGTAGAGTAGCAGGGGTACTGACTGGAAGAGGGCCAGGGATGCTGTCTGTGGTTACCACACATGTGGGTAATAGGAAAAGCACTTTGAGAAAAACTAGGATTTCCATCAAAATGTCAGTGATGTAAAGAAGTCATTTAAAGGTGTAGGAAGGAAACACAGCTGGCAGAGAAGATGTGAAATACAGGTGTCCTGAGAAAACAACAGTTATGTCACGGTCTGGGGACAAGAAGATCCCTAGGGACTGAGGTGTTTGAGTTACACTCGAGTTGCATTGGAAATTACTGGAAGAAGCTGAGGAAGGGAGTGGCACTGCATAATTGTTATCGTCAAGAGGATCCCTTCTGGTGCCACATGGTTAGAAGAAAACAAGAGGCAGAAGCAGAAAGGGAGAGCCTTCAGTGAGGTTGCTGCGTGGTCAGCTGGATGAAAACTGGAACTGCAGAATCAATGAGAATGGGTCAATTCAAGTTGGACTTTGAGGTGGATCTTAGGAACTTTACAGGAAAGAATGGGTGATCAAGGAATGAGCAAAATCAAAAATGGTCACCAGTGTCTTCCTCATATACCACAGAGAAAGAAGCCCAGTAACTGGTACGTTTCATTCTTGCTTAGTAATGTCATAGTTTCTTTTTCAAGCATTTCACATACAAGATTCTGCTCAGTGCAATCAAAAAGCGGTGACTGGATACAGTGAGTGTATATGTGCGTATGAGGGTATGCCATATAAATGTATTCTGATGTAAGAGCTGTTTCTCGGTCTGGAGTAGGAGACTTGCTTTTCAAAGGATTTTAAAATTACCTGAGGATGATGGCTCAGCAGGTGAACAGGCTTGCTGCCAAATGGAATTCAACCCCTGGTCCCTAATACAGTAGGAGAGAACCTACCTCCACACATGCAGCGTGCTGTGAGCACACACACATCACACCACACCACACTACACACATCACACCACAC
>NW_008479427.1:0-1955 GCF_000622305.1 Nannospalax galili
CCATGGTGAATGAAGCCAGTGTCCCCATGTGAAACAGCCTTGCAGGGGGTACCTGGACTCACTCTGAAATTCCGTAGCATGCATGGAATCCTTTGGGATTTTGAGGTTTCAGCTGTAAACTATAAACTTGTGTTAAAATGCAAACTCTTATGGATGAGAACATTATGAGGCCCAGCTTTCCAAACGGTGTCTTTGTAGCATGAATAGTCTCATACTTGAGGGACACTGAAGTCCCAAAGGACCTGTGCAGATCCTGGAGCCCCACCCCAAGTTCCTGATTCAGGAGGTCTGGGGTGGAGCTCTAAGGACCTGCTTGTCAAACCCATTTCCCAGTTTGCCTCTGCTGCTGCTTCTAGGGCTGCACGGTAGGAAGTGGGGTTCCAAAAGATGCTAGGAGGCTGCAGTGTGGCTGTGCTCTGTGTTTATGTTTTATGGTGCTGTGGGATCAAACATGGGGTCTTATGCATGCTAGGCAACTGCCCTACCACTAAGCTGAACCTGCAGCCTTAGTTTATTTGAAATATTTTTATTTAAATATTACTTATTTATAACAATTAATATTTTTATTTTTATTAAAGCAGTTACAGTGGTGTACTTAGGAGGTGGTGGTGGGAGGCTCAGGAGTTCAAGGTCATCGTCAGCTATGTAGTTGGGCTAGCCCCGGGTACATCAGAGCCTGTCTCAAAAACCCCCCAAATAAAAATAAGTAAATAAGTAAATAAATAAATAAATAAATAAATAAATGCATCAGTATTCTCACGGAAGCTAATTCTGAAGCCAGACTTGAAAAGTCTTCCATAAGCCCGAGAAGCCGATGGAGATTTCTGAACTTAATTTACTAATTTTTCCTCCAGTCATTTCTACACACATCAATTAACTGTTGAATGTGTTCCAGGAACTCTTTGAGTCAAGCCCAGTCCCTCTGTGTCTCTATCCATCAGAGACACAGAGATATAAACAGATCAGTACTACCCTCTGGGTATGGCCCCTGCAGAACAGCAATGCCAGTTGTGTCTGGAGAACCCGGGGTGAGGGTGGTCCCATGAGTCCTCAGAACCTAACCGAGTCACTCAGTTGTCTTGAAGGCTCTTGTGTTCCTAAGTTATATACTGGTACCCTTGACTTATGGGTTTAGGATTCTTTGGAAAGCACAAAATGATCCAGTGACCAGGGTTGGCTTCACAGAGGAGCAGCCTGCATCCGGCCCCTACCCCACACAGAAGTGTTTGGAGATGAGTTAATGCTCTATCATCTCCATCTTGACATTTTTAGCTTGTAAATCAGTAGTGTTACCTTTTTGATTTTGCACCCTGGCCTTACATGCTGTGTGGTGACGGCTGATTCTGGTGGTGAATTAGTGGTTCTACAAATGCTCTCTTGAGCACCTACTGAAAGCCATTGAACTGGGCCTTAGAGGATCTTGCTTCCACAGGGCAGGGCTCTTGCCAAGGAGCTGTAACTGAATGCAGAAGACAGAGAGTCAGAGAGAGGAGCTGAGCGGGGAGGTTGGGCAATCCAGTGCGCTGAGTGCTGTGTGAGTGAATCCTCCTCAGCCTCAGGAGAGAAGCGCACTTCCAAAGGCTCATGGACCACTGGTAGGAAGTTGGTAAGAAGGCGCACGGAGACTAGAGTCTTCAGCAGGTGTAATTAACATTGATTGTCAACTTGACAAGCTCTAGAATCACCTGGGAAACAAGCTTCTGGGTGTGCTTGAGAGGGAGTTTCTAGATTGGGGTAACTGAGGTGGGAAGACCCACCCTAAACGTGAGCAGCATCATCCCGTACCCTGGGGTCCCAAACTACACAAACAGGAGGAAGCGAGCTGAGCACCAGCATTGATCTCTCTCTGCCTCCTGACTCTGGGCACAATGTGACAGCTACCTCACACTTGCCCTAACTTCCCCACCATGATGGTCTGTGTCCTTGAACTGTGAGCCAAAGCAAACCACTTCTCC
>NW_008479428.1:0-1869 GCF_000622305.1 Nannospalax galili
ACACACACACACACACACACACACACACACACACACACACACGGTAGTTCATAAATCCTCACGCATTCCGCATTGCACTCTTTGATCATTCTTTGAGGGAGGCCAGTTGCTACAATAGAATGCTCATATAACCCTTCCACCATAGTCCTTATGGTGGAAGCCAGGGAGTTAAGCTAGCTGGAAGAGCATCTCCTGGGCCCAACCAAGCATTCCAGTGACCACAATCCCAGCAGGAGTCTTGATGGAAAACCAGTGAGAGAACCAGAGCCAAAGCGCCAAGTTGGGCTGCCTTCAAATTCCTGACCCACTGCAATTGTGTGACTTGACAAATAGCCATTGTTTTCTGTCCCCAGATTTAGGTGTCTCGTGAGGCAATCACAGTTGATGAATATATCCTTCCAAGTGTGCATCTCTACCTACTTCTGTGAGAATCTGACACTGTCTCTGATAGAAAGCCTCGGGAGAGTCTCTTAGATAGCATAGTCTCCTTTCTGCATATTACTCTTTCCTGATAAGTCAGTAGCTCCTGCCAGGATCACCAGAGGCAGAAACCTGTCTTTCTGTTCCTTATTCCTACGCTATCTTCCACTGTGGCAAACTAAAAAGACATAGATATGCAAATGTATGTGTACACATGTGCATAATACACATGTACACAGCTTCCTCTTCAACACCCAAGCACTGGGGCTGTGAACCTCTTTTCGCTCAGGAATAGTCACTGCAGGTGTTTTATGGACTGATTTTTTTCATGCTGATTTGCAGTGATCAGGCAATCGTGGGAAGGCAGGGGAGGTGAGAACCGGGAACTGATAGATGTTCCTGTTCTCGTTTGCTAGTCATAAAATTCTAAGCTGCATGAGTAACACGGGTGAGCAAAGACACAGTCACAAATCCCCGCATTCCAGCATTCATTTAAATCTATCAGGATGGGGCTGGGGAAGTGGCTCAGTTGGTAAAGTATTTGCCTTGCAAGCATAAGAACCTGTGTTCCATCCCCAGAACACACATAAGAAAAAAAAATCTATACATGGTGGCCAGAACTTGTGATCCTAGTGCTGAAGAGGCGGACACAGGAGGGTCCCTGGGGCTCCCAGGCCAGACAGGCTAGCTGAATTAGTTAGCTCCAGGTCAGTGAGAGACAGTGTCTCAAAACACTGAAGGGGTCCAGACATGGTGGCACATACCTTTAATCCCAGCATTCCATGAGGCAGAGGCAGGCAGATCTCTTTGAGTTTGAAGCCAGCCTCATCTACATAGGGAGCTCTAGGCCAGCCAGGGCTACATAGTGAGGCCCTGTATAAAACAAAAACAAGGCAGATGGCTCCTGAGAAAGAACACTCATGGTTGTCATCTGGCCTTCACCAGTGCACACACAAGTGTGAACACACACACACCACACACACACAAAACAAAGCACATTAATAAATATCTCATGATGGACTTTCTCCCCCATGGCTCCCTTTTCTGCACCCCATCTTATGACAAACACATACAGAAGTTTTTGAGCGTGACATGTCTGAGCTTTGCCAAAGTCAGTCAACATCCTGTTAGAGAAACGTTGCCTGTAGATGCTGAATTGTGGCAAATCTGGAGGCAGGAGTGCTTCCATGTAAGATGTAGATTTGGTACCCGTGGCTCTTTCCTCTCTGAGATGGGGAAAGAAGAAAGCACAGAGTTTAGGGTACCCTGATGCATTTTCCTAGGTTAGGGTGGACCAAGAGCACCAAGCACAAGGTAGAACACATTTACGGGCATCAAGAGAGAGCACACAAGGAAGACAGACAGGGAGGGAAGCAAGTCAAAGCTGCCCTTAAAACCCTGGGGCTGGGGAGATGGCTCAGTGGTTAAGAGCACTGGCTGCTCTTGCAG
>NW_008479429.1:0-1955 GCF_000622305.1 Nannospalax galili
AGTGGCTGTGTGTTGCACAAAAGATCGCTTCTTTATTTTTTGAGACAAGGTCCCATGTAGCTCAGGATGGCTTCAAGTTCACTATGCAGCCAAGGGATGACCTTGAACTTCAGATCCTACTTTCTCTACCTCCTAGGTACTGGGATCACAGGCCACTGAGTTACCATGCTCAGCTTTACTTTTTGCTTCTTGAGACAGGGTCTTGTTAATGTAGCTCAGGATTGCCTTAAACTTGCTAAGTTGCTCAGGCTGGCTTCAAATTCCTGCCTTGGCCTCCCAGGTCCTGAGATTATAAGCACATACTACCATGATCAGCCCAACATTTTATTTTTAAAATCATGGAGTTATTCCCATCTTAAGAAAACCTCAATTGGGGCCAAAGAGATGGCTCAGGAGTTAGGAGTACTGGCTGCTCTTGCAGAGGACCTGGGTTTGGTTCTCAGCACCCACATAACTGCTGCATCTATAGCTCTAGTTCCAGGGGAATTGATGGCCTCTTCTGGCCTCTGGGAGCACTGAACACATGGGTCCACTTACATACATGTAGGTCAAACACTCATACACATAAAATAAAGAAAAAAAATATAATGTTGGTGGGTTTTCATGGCCACTCCAAGAGTTTGAACACCTATAGGGCAGGTTCCAAACCCCAGCATCTCAGTATGATTAGAACTGTTTGATGCTCAATAACTGTTGAGGAACGGAGGAAGGAAAGAAATGAATTTAAGGTACAGCTCTAGGCTGAGTAGTTCCCAGAGGACTTGGCAAAGGAGAAATAGAGACAAATCTGTGTTTGTTTTTGCTTGTCTGAAACTCATTATGTGGCCCAGGCAGTAGCCTTGAACTCTTGCTCCTCCTGACTCTGACTCCTGGGTGATGGAATTATAAATGTGCACCACATCCAGCTAGAGAGACAAGTCTTCAGAGAATATCTTGTAATGTCCTTCGAAAGATGATACAAGACAGGAATGCTCAGAGCACAGTGTCTGCAAAGTGGTTACCACAGGTGTCCCAGCTAGATACCCTCCAGTGGATGAGAGGCTGCCATCTAGATAAAGCTGTCTGGAATGGTGTGCAGAGTCCAGCTTTGTAATAATATATGTCAAGTGCCCTTCCCTGTGCAGTGAGTCACAGAAAGTGTTAGGACTTCTACCTGGTCTGAGAAGCCTTCCATAGATGTCTGCAGCAGCCTCATCCTGGGCTAAGTCAGCCAGCAGCAGCAGCAGTAGCTGCTGTGGGGTTGCAACTGCCCCACAGCACTCCCATCACCAACCTGCAGACTGCTTGGGTGTTTCCTCTATGCTCAGGGCTGGAAACTCAGGCTTCAGTGGAGCAGCAATCCCAATCTTTGGTGTCTGGGAGGCTGCAGCTGCTGGAAACTAGCCTTTGCCAAAAGACCTCTGCCCTGGCCATGCTCTGCAGGGCAGCCCGAAGCATAGGTCAGATAGGCAAGGTTCTGGCTCCCCTTCCTACTCAATTCAGTCATGCTCAGTGCCTTTTAGGTCCTCTTTTTCTTGGGCCAAGGGGCCAAGTGAGAGAAGAGAGCTCCAAGCGGCACCCCATATGTCTGTCATCTGACAGGTTCCTGGCAAAGGGTCTTTGGCCTTGAGCAAATTCTCTTGAAGGAAGCAAAAGACCGTTGCATAAAGAAAAGGTTCTGGTCTAGAAGAGGCAGCAATGCATGCCAGGGAGCAGGGAAAGCAGAATTTCTAGAAAAGAATAGTCTCAGGCTGCCAGGATCCTGAGAGCCACATACAGCTCTCTAAGGTACACTTCCTACGTTTGCTTGACGAGCAAATACTGGTTTAAATGTCACTTCCACATGGTGACAAACAACCATACATAACTCCAGTTCCAGGGGATCTGAAGCCCTCTTCTGACCTCTGGGGGCACTGCATGACACAGGTGCACTTACATACATGAAAGCAATACACTCATACACATAAAATAAAAAT
>NW_008479430.1:0-1960 GCF_000622305.1 Nannospalax galili
CCTCTGCCTCCTGAGTGCTGGGACTACAGGCATGCACCACCACACCCAGCTTATTTATTTATTTATTTTTAATTATTTTTAAATATTTATTTTGTTTTAAAATTATGTGTATGGGTATGTACATGTAAGTGCAGGTGTCTGCGGAGGCCAGAGGCATCAGATTCCTCTGGAACTAGAGTACAGGTGGTTGTGAGCTGCCCCACATGGATGCTGGGAACCACAGTTGGTTCCTCTGCAACAACAGTGTGCACTCTTAACTGCTGAGCCCTTTCTCTAGCCCCAAGACCTTGGAAAAATACTGTGGGAGCCTAATGAGACTGGTCTCAAGTTTATGTCAGTTATGGATAAATACAGTGAGTGAGTCCACCAGTGTTCCCACAGTGGCACTGGGCTTGGAGCTGTCCAAGGCCCAACCCAAGGAAAACTAATGACCTTTGACTCTTCCTTCTCCATGCCACTGCATATAAATCATCCACTTCATATATAAACTATGCCCATTTCATATAGGCAAAACAACTATGTCTGTGAGGTCTGTAGCAGAAAGCAGCATGTATGAGCAGGGGATTCTAGAGAGGTGTCAGGTAGGCCTAGCAGCTTCGTTAAGCTGCCAGTACTGAGTGAAACAGGAAGAACCCATCAGAGAAAGCCCCTTCTTATCTGGGCATGTCTGTCCCAAGGTAGCTGAATGGAGTCAAGCCTGCAGAGGCTAACCTGGATAGCATCAGGTGGTGGGTGACAACAAAGGACTATAGACATCTCCTGACATGTCGGTCTAAGGCATTGACCTACTCAGCAAGGATGTTTTCTGAAATATCAAACAGCAGCTAAGTGGTCCTAGAATTGGAAGAGTTGGGCTGTCCCTCTCCATTGGCACTTTATTGACCTTCTGCACATCCCAGAGTGTGAAATGCCTTCCTTTTTCTAAACATTTTTTTGCCACTTCCATTTCCCTCTTAGAGCTAAGTGAGTCATAATGTTCATACAGCACTTAGCACAAGGCCTGGTATGTAGAAAATGCTTAGCAAATGTTAGCTTTGTTATCACTGGCATCATCATAATCTCCATTATAACTATTACCATTTCACCAGAGGCAAGGGAACTTGGTTTCCTCAGCCTCCATTTTATACTTGGATAGGTGGACCAACCCCATCTCTATTCTGGCATGGGTGAAGATGGACCACACACACACAAGAGCCTCCTCTAGAATCTGTCCGGTTTATTCCACCCACTCTCAGTCTTTTCTTGGAACTCTGGAATAAAGACAAGTGTCTGCCATTCTAAGTGAGGTTATAGGGTTTATGTCAAGTGGGGTGAGCAGGAGGGGCCCAGCATATAGACTTATTCTAGGAGTTTGGTCCAAGGTGTGTTGACCAATGGGAAGCCATCAGACAGTACTGCTGTGGAGTCCTGGTGTTGTTACTCAGTGTGGTCTTTCAACTGGCAGTAGAGCCTAACCCAGACCCTAACCTCCAGCCCTACCCCAGACACACTATGTAGAAGAACATACTTAAGATCCCCTGGCTCATGTCAGTGAACATTTGGGAAGTGCTACCATACATGTTATGGCAAAGCACAGAGACATACTGCTGTAGAGATTGGCCTGAGCAAGTTTGCCAGCTTGCTAGATAGAACATGTTTGGGGACAGTCTTTGAGAGTGTGGACTGGATTCTGCTTTAGAAAGAGATGCTGGGGTGCAGAAAACCTCTGTGTGTCTGGAATTAGAGTGAATGACTTTAATAGGGAGCATGTATCAGTAGAAAAATGAGAGGTGAGCCACTCTCATTGAAGATATTTGGGACTCTGGTCGGTGGTGAGAAGGGAGGTGGGGCTAAACTTCAGTGCTAGTAACTGGCAGTGTTCCTGACCTAAGGAAATAATTTACATCAGAAATAATCCCATTTTGCCATGGTGCCCTATCTGGACTACAAGTACCAGGGCAGAGAGATGAGAGTCACAGTA
>NW_008479431.1:0-1958 GCF_000622305.1 Nannospalax galili
CCAGCACCTGTATAAAACTCAGTGTGTGCTGGCACACCCCTGTGATCTCAGCGCTGAGAAGGTGAAGGTAGGAGCATCCCCGCCACTTGCTGGCCAGTCACCTTAGGCCAATAAGCACAAGGCCCCAGTGAGAGACCTTGTTTTAAAAACAAGGTAGACATGGCCTGGAGAGATGGCTCAGCAGTTAAGAGCATTGACTGACTGCTCTTGCAGAGGACCTGGGTTCAAATCCCAGCACCTATGTGGCAGCTAACAACTGTCCATAACTCCAGTTGCAGGGGAATCTAATGTCCTTTTCTGACCTCTACAGGCACTGTATGCCACGGGTGCACTTACATACATGCAGGCAATATACACATACACATAAAAAAATCTTAAAAACCAACAAGGTGGATGGTTCTTAAGGAATGACATCTGAGGTTGATCTCTGGCTTCCACATGCATGTACACATACATGTATGCACACACACACACAAATATCCACATCAATATCCACACAGATGAGTAATAAACATGTTTTAAATTACAACTTAAAAGATCTCTACTTCCTGATGTTAGACTGGTCCTCAGTCTGTAATCTCCATTTGCTCCTCTGTTTTCTTCACCTTCTGTCAGACATGGGACAAAATGAGATGTGATATGACTCTTCTCCATGGTTTCCTGAGGGAGAGGATGCTATAATCAGGGTGACCTGCTTGGGCCCCACCCATGGAGCTGAGGCCAAACTGCATTCTAGCTTTTCCGGTGATGTAGACATGTCAATTTTTAACTTTCATGGGCCAGTGATCAGGAATCTGTTTTCATATGAAGCTTGCAGGTGAGGGTGGTGGACCATAACATAGATCTGTGATAGCAGACATCCTTTTCGTAGCTCTTGAATGACCCCAAGTAAAGTTGAAGTCACACAGGCTACAAACACACTCTACAGAAACAAAAAACCAAGAACATCTGCTCTCTAAGATCAGAGTCTGAGATAGTGACCAGAGATAGCTTTTTTTCTAAGTATTCACATCCCTTTATTAGGAATAGAGAACTTGCATTCATAGCAGGACAGGTGTGACAGCAATTTGACACACAGAGGACCCACACCAGAAAGATGGAGCCAATCCTTTAAGTCACTATAGATAAGCTATGAAGGTGGCCGGTGCTGCAGGGATAAAGGGTTGCTAGGTTCCCAGAAGCTATTCAGTGCAGAAGTGCCAAAGGAAAGATTAAGTGAGGATCAGAGGTGCTGATCTACAAAGACGGGGCCTTGTGTCTTATTGAAGCTCTTTCTTAATTAAAACAATGATGGGATCCACCCACACAGTTCTGGCTCTACAACACAGTGACAAGTAGATGGACAGAACTAGATGAGCAGCACGTGTCAGTCACAGGAGCAGATCAAGGACCACTATGGTCTAGCTAAGCTGATGCTGGCCTGCACCTCCTCCGAAAATAGACACATTGCGAAACTTGGCTGCAGACACAGGCGGGGATTTAGCTCTTTCCAGGCCTTGCTTCAAGGTCCCAGAGAAAGTGATTCCTCTGTTCTGTTACAAGTGTCAAAGGGAAAGTGAGGGATGCTCACTGACCTGGAGGATCAATGACAGAAGCAACCATTTTCCACACTGTCGCTGGTGTCTTCCTAAATGTGAACCTCTTTGTAGCCTGCAAAGCCTAGAAAGTTGTTGAGAGGTCAACAAAGGCTATTTCTTGGCTGCCGAATAGTGTAGATTCCTTAGCATGACATCAACTCACTCCCCATTTTAAAAAAATCACATTTTATTTATTTATTGAATATTTTATTTATTTTTATTTTGTGTATGAGTGTATTGTCTACAGGTATGTAAGTGCACTTGTGTCATGTAATGCCCACGGAGGTCAGAAGAGGGCATCAGATCTCCTGGAATTGGAGTTATGAATGGTTGTTAGTTGCCATGTGGTGCTGGGAATCGAACCTGGGTCCTCTGCAAGAG
>NW_008479432.1:0-1960 GCF_000622305.1 Nannospalax galili
GCCTCTGCCTCCCGAGTGCTGGGACTAAAGGCTTGCACCACCACACCCAGCTTACTCTTTAGTTTTTAAATCAACTTGATAGATGGGTCAGCGATGACTCAGTGGGTTAAGGAGCTTTTTGCCAAATTTAGGTGTGATGACCTGAATTTAGTCTCTGGGGCCCACATGGCGGAAGGAGAGACCCGACTTCTGTTGTTTTCTTACCCCCACATGTGAGTTGTGACACACGTGCATGAATAAAAAAATAAATGTAGTCCAATCTACATTAAATAAGACGTGTCCATTTTGAATGTACAATTTGATGAGCTTTGTCTAGAATGTCCACCCTGAATTCATGAGTGGGGAGGTCTCTCTGCTTCTTTGCCTTACTCCCAGCCCTGGGCCCACTGTGTCCCAGGAGTGGGTTTTACCTTTGCCTGGATCTTTTAGGAGGTAGGCTAGTGAGTTGACTCTGAATGGGGTAAGCTGGCCACTGTAGTAGTATTGGAGGATGTCACCTTGCAGTTTGTCTCTTGCCAGGTGACTTTCTAAGGAGAAAGGATCAGTGAGTTCTCTCTTTCCTTTAACAAAAACTGGAAAACTGCATTTCAAAGATTCCCTCCTCCTGCTTTCCTCTGGGTGGAAGATGGAGGTCCCCCTAAGTCTAAGGTTAAATGGAAGCAGATCCTTTAATATAAGTGTGCCCATATTGTTGTTCTGTACACATTGGGCGGAGTCTCACTCTCAGGCAGACTGCCCAGTTGTAACCCAGGCTCTCTGTTTTAACTTGTGAAGGGACAGCATATGTTGAGGAATAAATTTTCTCCAAGTACTACTGCCTGAGGTTGGACTGTCGACCTGATTTTGAGAAGTCAGAAGTGAGGCCAGTTAATTTTCAGGCATGCTCCAGTGGAGAGTGGCTCTGGGACTGGCCTTTGCCCTGGGACCTCTGAGAGGACCTTGAATGTTTTTCAGTGTTGGGCAGCCTTCCATGGAATATGGGTAGACTCCATATCCCAGCTAGTGCCTGGGCTACCCAGGGCTTCTATGGCCACTGTGTGAAAGAATACACAGGCTTCAGTTCTCCAATACATTCTCGAAGACTGTGAGGAAGGGAGAAGCGTAGGGTCTTGGCCCTCCTGGGTGCTTCTGCGTGCGGATGTCTTTCCTGATCCACAGGGTGAAGGCCAGAAGTCTGCCCATCTGTAGAGACCCTGCTGCTCCAAGGTGATGTGATGGCCCTTCCATGCTTCTCCATGGAGTGTCCTGTAGCCCCAGTCTTGGTGTCCTCTCCAGGCTTCACAGGTCAGCATCCTCTTAGACTTCATATAGCCAGAGGCTGCAGAGTCTGTGCTTTAACAGAGCAATGCCTGGAATGTACATACATACTCCCTCCCTCGTTATGTAGCTTGTCTACAGTTGGAGAGCAGGTCAGGGATGTGGCAGATAGGGGAGCTCCTCCACACTAGAACAACAGTGGTAGAGTTAGAACCCTCAGTGCTAGCTGGAGACAGACCTCAGAACCCCAGTCCTTTCAGGAAGTATCTTTGCCCCTGTTGGAGGTTCGATGCATAGTTTCTTAGGGCTAGAAAATCCTACAGGAAGGGGCTGATTGAACTGTAAAAACCCAGTGATTCTGAAACTTGTGATACTCTTGTGGCCTTATTTTTTATAATCCTCATCATTTTGCAAAACTAGCCTTTACAGACTGTTCTCCATGAAATTTTGGATGCAGGATTTGGCATTTGTGATGTTAGAATCCAGAGTTAAGTGATCCTGTAACGAATAGGTTTACAGCCCATGATAGGTAAAGAAGCGGAAAGGGGCCAGGGTGGGCAAGCCAGTAGGAGTGCAGGATGGGTGCCAGAAGAGCCCCAGGCTCTCCTTGGGCAAAGTTTTTAGTGACTCTACCACTGCTGGCAGGGGTTTTTGGCTCTGAGAGTGAAACACTGTATCTGAGAGGTGGTGACATTCTGCTACT
>NW_008479433.1:0-1961 GCF_000622305.1 Nannospalax galili
CTAGAAACTGTTATACTAAATGAAGTAACACAGATTCAGAAAAACAAAAGACATATGTTCTCCCTTATTTATGGATATAAGTGAGTACATATCCTGATGTAGCTGCAGGAACCAGGAAAATGGAAGAGAACCAGGTAAAGGGAAAGAAAGAACCTGAGAGAGAATAGAGTGTTGCTAAGGGGAAAATGTGTAAAAGAGGGTAGTTAAATGGGAGGAGAAGAAGGAGGGCTATGCAGGAAACTATGGGAATAAAGGGGAAGAAGGAGCTCAAGAGAGGTGGGAGCACAACAGACAGGAATTATCAAGGGAGAAATGGGGGAAATGGGGACACTTCAAATGGGGAGGGCAGCAAGGGAGGATAAGACAGGGAGAAGGAGAGATAGATAACTGTAGAACAGTTACTATGAATGAAGTGGTAGATGCAGCTCTAGAATGGTCAATACCTCTGTGGAACATCGCTTCCTGCTGCTCATGTAAGTTTAATTGCAAAGGAGGCCTCATCTCACATCCAGTGATAACACCATCCATCTTTCTACTTATGTGCATTTGGGGAATGCCATGCTGCCATGACTCAACATTCAGTTCTTAATGGTGCTTATCTGCTTCAAGTTTAGTACATCGATTTAACACAGTTACTTCCCAGTATTTCAACACTTCATTTTTCAGAGTCATTTCCTACTGCACAATTTGCATATTTCCACTGAAAAGATACATGGTTTGATAAATTTGTATGCTTTGTCTGAAAAAAGGAGTTCTACAACTCTGCCAACAATGGTGTTAGACTTTAGTAGGGCTTTTAGTATGAGAGTGACAACATGAGAATGAGGAATGTGGGAAAAGTCAATATTAGTGTTCCCTGGGGACAGTGCATTAAGGACTCAAGGGCCTGGAATCTGGATTGGAATGATGTAGCCTACACACTCCAGTGTGTTGCTCTACTTAACCAAATATCAATGTAGTTGTGCATGGAATAATAAACGCATGATCACCTCACCTCATAGTCGGTTGCATTACAGAAGGTGTTTGGCAGAACATCTGATATGGATTAATACTTGGCACACTGAGAAGGTAGGCTTGCATTACCATTTCTGGAGCTTGGATCATGGAAAGCAGGCAGAATTTGTCATGGCCTTGTCTGGATTAAATTCCTTAAGGCTTGAAGCCAATGTCTTAGCAGACACTTTGCCAAAGATAAGTGCTCTTTTCTAGAGAGAGAAGAGCCTTCCTTTGCAGAAGAAAATCGTTACAGTTAGGTACCAGCTAGGTCTGAATCCTGTCTGTAGTTCTGTATGCCATACCCTGAATTGACAACCCCAAAATACTCTGTAGAAAGTGCCTCCAACAATTTGTGGTCATGTGTGTCAGTCATTATCACAACGTGGTAAATTCACTACATGCAGTGTGCTGCTTGTCATGGCATGATAATTGTGTGTTTAACTGCTTTGGTGGATGCTTCCTGAAAATAAATGCCCTTTCCCTCTGTTTTGTTTAAAAGTTCCTTCCATGCGTTGTGTAAGACATGGATTGTTTTCAGTGTCTTCTTTGGCCTAACTTTTCCATTTGGAAACCTTGACAGTTCTAGTTCTCATTGCTCTGTCCTGGAATTTCACATCTTCATTTCCGTCAGCTCGTGTAACCATGCATTTCAGATATTTATGAGATCATCTCCTCTTTCATACAGTAGAATAGTGTGTGGATTACCAACAATGACTGAGAAGAGGGTGGCCAGGTTTTGTGATTCTGTTCCGTCAAACTCTCAGCTAAGAGTTCTTCAGTTCTCTCAGAGTTTTGAGATCTCTGCTCACATCCTCCAGAACTATATGGAAATTATTTCTCCTGTGCCCACCAGATTTCTGTCTCAATCAAATTATGTGCTATTTTTGCATTTCTCTTGGTGAATGACTTTCTTTGTCAAAGATTCCTGGAAGCAGGGGCTCCTGTACTTATGTCCCTCCTTCTTT
>NW_008479434.1:0-1942 GCF_000622305.1 Nannospalax galili
TCATTGGCTGCCAGCCCTTCCAGCTCTTTGATGACTTCTTTGACCGTAGGACAACAGGGCAGGAAATCTGTCAGCACTCAACCCAGAAAGACTGAAGGACCCATCTGTCTCTCTAGGTCAGCTTTCTCAATACTTATGCCCCTTCCCCTTGATTTCCTCAGCTTAGATTGTTTATATACCAACACCACACACATCGAGGTAAACTTCAGTGTGGATGTGATAAAGCCAGGAAAAACAATAGAGATCCCCATCGTCTTTTATCCTCGAGAAGCTATCAGCTACCGAGAACTCATCCCCTTTGAAATAAATGGACTCTCTCAACAAACAGTGGAGATCAGAGGGAAAGGCACAGAAATGAAGGTAAGAGACACTGAGTTTCCTATGTCCTCCTGAGCCACTAGCCTCTCTACTCCCTCCACATCTCTACTCCTGGGATTGCTCCATCAGAGATCATCCAGCCGCACTGAGATGTTATCCTTCATCCTATAAGGCAGGGGAATCGTTAAATTGGGCTCAATGAATCATGGCTCTTATTTAGCAGCGAATTCACTGTGCTGGTAAACTCAGATGGTCACAAACACTATAGAAAGTTCCTTCATCTTCTTGAAAAATTTGAGATCATCAGATGCAGGGTCCCACTTATGGCACATTTTCTTTTTAGGTAGGCCATGTACTCAGACATAGGTTTCAACTGTGAAACAGCCCTTTTTAACACCCCCATTGGTGAGCATTCTCCAGCCAGCCATAAGTCCCAGGATTACATATGTTCAGAGACTCCTTCTGCCCAGGTGATCCAGATAGGAAATTGTCCTGTCCAGCTACCCATTCTTTTCTTCCTGGTATCTGATGCCCACATAGGTGTTTGTCTGGTGACGGTATTTTGTTTATATTGTACTAGAAAGTTTGAGAAGACTAAAAAGGACATCCAAGAGTCTCAAGAATGCATAAGGTATTTCAGTAAGTAAGAGCAAAGAGAGGGGGTTGTGCCTGGTAGCCTCCCTCTCAAGCCATAGGAGTGATAGGACATTGCTACCTGGTGTGTCTTGTCAACACAAAGCACAGCTCTTGCTCCAAAGGGAATTAGAGATAGTTTATCGTGAGCCAAATACAAGTGACCAAAGCCGGGAAAGACATGTTTCACAATGGAAGAGGTTACATGAGCTTTTATAGAGAAAACAAAAGAAAGCCATAAATCAATATGTTAACTAAATACATTGGTAGGAATGGGTTTCAGCAGAGTAGGGGAATCTTTTCTACAGGTTTCAGAAGCTATAACGTTCCTATCTTTAGGGTTGGTGGAAGCTGCTGATTAAGGGAGCATGCATCCACTCTGAAGAAGTTAGAGGGAACCACCCTCTTTCAAGACA
The DNA here is from genome assembly GCF_000622305.1 of Nannospalax galili. Classification (NCBI taxonomy): domain Eukaryota; kingdom Metazoa; phylum Chordata; class Mammalia; order Rodentia; family Spalacidae; genus Nannospalax; species Nannospalax galili. Next base: position 1,368 of record NW_008479434.1, read on the forward strand.
CAAATACCACATTTGTTTTTCTTGTAACTGGTGAGCCCTTCTTCCTACTCTCTTTCTGGTCACACAGATTTCAGTTCTAGACCCAGTCAATAGGATCCTGAAGTTAGGAGCTGTCCTGCCAGGACAGGTTGTAAAGAAAACGGTTTCCATCCTGAACAACAGCCTAGCCCAACTCACCTTTAACCAGTCAGTCCTGTTCTCCATCCCAGAACTCCAGGAATCCAAGGTGAGTGCAGGGGAAGTGGGAAGACTCCTGGGGAATGACCATCTTAGCATCATGGACAGCTCACCTTTCTTGGGCACCTAGAATGTGCTGCCAGACCATTCTAAAAGGTTTGTGTTTTCTCTCGGACTGTCTTCCCCAAAGCACCAGGGGTCATGGTCTGTGTCATTCCCCTTTCCCCTTTCCATTTCATTCTCCATGTCCTTAGCTCTGTTCTAACCTCCACCATGTAGATGAACCAAGTCTCTACGTCTGCTCATCCCAGGTGCTTCTAATTTAACTTATTTTTACATTTATTCATTGCATGCACATGTGTGTGTGTGTGTGTGTGTGTGTGTGTGTGTGTGTGTGT
>NW_008479435.1:0-1961 GCF_000622305.1 Nannospalax galili
ATATATTCCTGAGCATAGTACTTATTTATTTTAAAATCTGTTTCATATCATATATGAATTCCTACTGGTGCTCAATTCTGATGTAGAATCTTTATTATCATCCTATATGTAGATATTTTTATGAAATTTCAAGTAGTACATGTAAAAAATACAGTGCTCACTTATTACCTGGTAATAACAAAAGATCATATTATTCTTCTGTTCCTCAAATATGAATTAAATTTAAATGTGGGAAAACAGTTATACTATCTCTGATCCATGTTCTCTTTCTCCAGAGAGCATTTTTCTACTCCTTGGTGGCAGCTGAGGTTAGGACAGAGCACCCTGATCCTGTCAGGAACGCCCTCTGTCTGAGGTCAGCTTTCAGCTCTCTAATGACTCAGCCTACTTCTCTTAACCTCTTGTCAAGTCGGACTACTCCAGTAGTCCTGATAAACAGTTTCAGGATAAACCAGGCCATTTCTCCCTTGGGTTAGTAAAAAAATCTAACCTGGACGCCATTCACTCAATATAATAGGAGATACAAATAACCATTACTCTTATATCCAAGTGTCATCCATTAAGTCGGGAAAAGCCAGAATTTGATACAAGTCATAGTGAACCTGTGTTGAAATTGCCACATTCATGTATTCCATGATGGAATACATTTCACAAAGGATAGTCAGTCAAAATCTGCACACATGCATACCAGCCACACTTAGAAAGTCTTTGAGAAAGAGGTGTTCATTTTCAAATCTGGCCTAATGGTAAATCCTACAAGAAATACTTGAAGAAGGTTTTTTGTGACATGGTTCATTAATGAGAAGTGAGAAAACAATGGTCTTTTATGGAGAGTGGGATTTATGTGTGATATACTCACTCAGTAAAGAGTCTGCTATCCAGAAAATGAGCCAATTCCTGTACAGTGGTAAGGAGAAAGCTCTAGAGGTAAGAAAGCAAGGACCACAACAATGAATAGCCAATCCTGTCTGAACTATAGTAGAAGTTAGAGTGCAAGTATACCTGACTGTTCATTCTTTCCCAAATTATTATATAAGTAAGAGTACAGCGATGCAGAGCAGAATGTGGGAAAGTAAAGGAATAAAAGTGATATGATTCTGAGGATACCTTTTATAGTTCTGAATTGCTTTTCACATGATCAAAAAACAAATTCAAATCCAAAGGAGAAAATTTAAAAGAAAAAACCCAAAATGAGAAACTGAGGCAGATGGTTAAGCTGGTAGCACAATCACCCAAAAGTAACTATGTGAAGATATTTTAGACTATGCGACTCTGACTTCACACTCTTAGTTTCTAGTGGCTTGTATCCAATACACAAAAGGACTGGAAATGAAACAAAAGCTTTTTACAATTCTTTTTTGGGAAAGCAATTTTAAACATGTATTTGATGAGGAAGAACAAGTAAGACTATGAAAATCCCAGTCCTTTACAGTGTAGAAAAGAAACAAATGTGAGTACCACAAAAGCACAACACATTGTTATATTCAGATTGTAAATATGAATATATGGACATTATGACAAGGTAAGCTTTGAATATTTTAGGGATAAAAATTAAGAAAATTCAGGGTGGAGAGATGACTCAGAGTTAAGGGCACTAGTTGCTCTTGCCTAGGACCCAGGTTCAGTTCCCAGCACCTACATGGCAGTTAACTGTCTGTAACTCCAGTTCCAGGGGATTCAATGCCCTCTGTGAACATTGCACGATATGAGTGCACCTACATACATGCAGGCAATTCATTCATACACATAAAATAAACATAATAAATGCAGTGTTTTTAAAAAGAATTAAGGAAATTCTCAAAGATAAAACTACACAAAGTTCAGTCTTAGTATTTATTTTGTACTATAATACGAAATACTTTTTTATACCAGGAGTAATACAGTTTTCTTCCCAAGATTATTTAATCTGGATACCACACAGTCTTCGGACATAAGTACAAGTACTTAAAAAGTAAAGAAAA
>NW_008479436.1:0-1949 GCF_000622305.1 Nannospalax galili
GCAGAGGCAGGTGGATCTCTGTGAGTTCAAGGCCAGCCTGGTATCCATAGCAAATTCAGGCCAGCTGGGGCTACAGGGAGAACCTATCTCAAAAAAACCAAAAAAAGGGCATGGTGGCACACACTTTTAATCCCAGCACTTGGGAGGCAGAGACTGGTGGATCTCTTTGGTCTATATAGCAAGGTCCAGGCCAGCTGGGGCTACAGGGAGACCCTTTCTTAGAAAGACCAAAACAAAACAAAAACAAAGTGAACATGTGACAGTACACGTAAAATGCCTGCAGGAACCCAGGGCCTCAAGCATGCCAGGCAAGCACACTATTACTGAGCCATACCTCCAGCCTAGGACATCCTAATACCACTTAACTATGTGCTTAAAAATGGCTACACTAGCTATGTGAGGTGGCACAGGCCTATAATCCAAGAAGAGAGGAGGCTGAGGTAGGAGGATCATAAATTTTTTGTTTTTGTTATCTGAGACAGGACCAGGCTGAAATCATCATGCAGTGAAGAATGTCTTTCAATTCTGGACACTCTTGCATCTGCCTTCCATGCTCTGGAGTAACAGATCTGCCACCACATGTGCTGCTTCTTTTTTTTTTTTTAAAGACAGGCTCTTGTTATATAGCCCAGGATGGACATGAATTTCATAGCCTCCTGCACAGCACCACCTCTCTATAGCCATCCTGAGTCTCCTGGGACCCTCAAGCTGTGGCCTGACACAGATATAAACAAAACCCTCTGCTGGTACTGCATTAGGCTCTGTCGTCACAGGGCCACTTACTCCCCAGGATGAGGGGGCTGCGGGCTGGCCGCCTGACTCTGCCTGGCCTTCTGCTCCATTCTGGCCTCGATCTCCCGCTTCTTCTGAGCAATGAGCTCTTCCTGGTGGAGGATGTTCATGTTCATCTTTCCAGACTTAGGCTGAGCCACCCCAAACCACCGGTTAGCTTTTCCTGGGGAGGGAAAAGACAGGGATCAGAAATCACTGCTGCTCCATCAATACCCCTAACAGTTGTGTAGAGAGAGCAACCCACATTCAGATGGACTCATATGGTCATTTCTTGGTTTCTTCAGCAAATGCTTAAAGAATGTCTGCCATGTGTACAGCACTATGCTAGGTTCTAAAGAGGGACGAGGACTCTCTCTCCCTAGATGGAACTCACCTCTGGCTGAGGCAGCAATAGGTCCATAACAAGCAAATCTAGCTGCAAGGCAGGTTAATGGCACATACCTATAATTCTAGCATTCAGGAGGCTAAGGAAGGAGGATCTTGAGTTCCAGGACAACTTGGTCTACACAATAAGACCCTCAACTACATGACTGGGGATGTGGCTCAGTTGGTAAAATGCTTGCTTAGCATGAATGTCTAGGTTCCATCCCCAGCACTATAAAAACCAGGTATGGTGGACTCCATGCCTAGAATACCAGTATCCAGGAGGGGAAGGCAAGAAAATCAAAAGTTCAAGGCCATCTTCAGCCATGCAGTGACTTCTAGACTAGCCTGGAGTACACACACACACACAAAAAAAAAGGAGAGCCAGCAAAATGGCTCAGTGGGTCTTTGCCATACGAAAGCCTGACAACCCAAGTTTGATTCCTAGAAGCTCTAGTGGAAGGAGAGAACTGACTCCCAAGTTGTCCTCTGACCTCCATACAAGATGGCACATGAACCCACACTCAGACACAAACACAAAAATAAATTTTAATTATTTTGTGTGTAGGTGGGGGTGACGTGTAAAGGTCAGAGAACAAATTTCAGGAGTTGTTTCTCTCCTTCCACCATGTGGGTCTAGGGATCAAACAGGCCTTTACTCACTGTACCATCTCACCAGCCCAACAAACAAAACTAAATTTATAGCCAGGCGTGGTGGCGCACGCCTTTAATCCCAGCACTCAGGGAGGCAGAGGCTGGAAGATCTCTGTGAGTTCAAGGCCAGCCTGGTCTAC
>NW_008479437.1:0-1962 GCF_000622305.1 Nannospalax galili
CCTCTTGTCTCTGCAGATGGACCGTGACCCACGGAACCCCGCCTACATCGCCACCCAAGGCCCGCTTCCTGCCACTGTGGCCGACTTCTGGCAGGTGAACCTTTTACATTAGAATTTCTTTTCTGAAAATAAAATTTTAATAAATCGGCCATAAATTAACACTTGGATTCAATGAAGCCAATTCAGACGTGTTTACGGTGTTTTTTGGATGTTAACTTGGTTTTAGAATTTATGTGACTCCTTTAATTTCTTTTGTCATGAGAGGTTCAATGCTTTAAAGATCTCCACCCCATAGCTATATTGCAACTTAATTTTATAAAAGATAAGGAAATGAAATTAATATACATTTGAGTTATTTTATTCTCTTCAAATGTGCCTCTATTGTTTTATTTTTATGAAAGTGAAAAGTAGTGTCCAAAATATGATTGATTTCTTTGAAAATTCTTGATGTATTTTAAAGGCCAACCTGGTCTCTTCATCTGGCACAATCCTGAATCACATGGAACAGGACTGAGACATTGAGAATCAGTGCTCATAGTGCCAAATAAGGGCAAAATCACGTGGGCCAACAGAGTTTGCCTCCACCTGACCAGGCTAAACAGGACTGGGCTTGGGGATGGGGCGTGGTGCATCACCCACAGGAACAGCAATAGGTTCCCTCGGCAGCGGTTGTACCTTCAGACCATGTACTGACCCACAGGAGTCCTGCAATAAAGGCAGGCGAGGGCAGCACTATTGGGTGTGGTGCAGTCGACCCCAGGGGAGAAGTAGAGGCAGGACAGCTGCCCACAGCCATCTAAGCCACAGAGCCACAGAGTGTGCTGACCTGAAAACCAAGCTGCTCTGGTCCACTCAATACTGATTTCTAGTTTAGTGATTCATAAAAGAAGTAGACTGATTGGCTAAAGGTCAGTAAATCAACTGGTGTTCCAGACTTTGTCTGCTCTCCCAACGCCACTTAAGGAGGAGACACAAAGGAAGGCCAGCAATGCCAGGGCCCTTTGTCCACACAGCTGCTCAACCATGCTCACCTGCTTTGTGGTTGAGGCAAGTAGGTATCCGGGAGATCCAGCGACTTGCCATGCAGGAAGGATGAGGGTCTGGAACTCATCTGTGTGCTCTGTCTGTCTGTCCTCGGTGCCTCATGCTATTGGAAAAAGCAAAAATGAAGCTGGATCTCCAAGCTGTCCTGTTAATGCTCATAAGTGTGGTACGGAACCGGTAGCCTTTGGAATAGGTTGGTTTTTTAGGACTACTTGGTCCCTCAACCCAAAAGATAGCCAGATTCTCTCCATGTTAGACCCGTAAGAGTCGTCCAACCGGAACCAGAACAGAGCAGTCACAGATTTGGTCACATCATCTTGAAGAGACTCATGTAGGAAGTCCCAGATGTAGCTACTTGAAGTGTAAGCTCATCCATCCAACTGCTTGGAGCTGTGCACGCTCACATTCACACCCAAGAAGACAAAGAACATTCTGAATTGCATGTCAGGACAAGGACAGCTTACAGGATCCAGCCCCACCCAGCTCGCACAGCCCCTTACCCAGGTGTGCATGTTGATGAATGGCATCTGGCTCCTCCGTCTCCAACACTTTCCCTTCACCCACCGACAAGGGCAGTACCTCTCACCAGCCCAGCCACAGCTCACCAAAGGCTTGGCACTAACAGCCACTCACACCGCTGACCACTTGCCAGATGCTGCACTGAAGGTTCGCAGGCTGACGTAAGGTCTCTGAAGCCTGTGACACTGGGAGGGTCACCACTGGCGTGTAAGAGGGTTTAGCTGTCTCCTGCCCTGGAGACAGTTGTAGCTGTTGGAAGGGATTCCTTTCATCCGTATTTACAGCCTGTAGGACATTTTAGAGAGTTTACAAAGAAATGCTAAGCAAACATTTCTAATTGAAATTACCAGAGGAGGGGCTGGAGAGATGGCTCAGTGATTAAGAGCACTGGCTGCTCTT
>NW_008479438.1:0-1848 GCF_000622305.1 Nannospalax galili
CACACACACACACACACACACACACACACACACACACACACACATTTTCAGCCCAGAAAATACCCACGAAACATCCTTTGGGTAGCAGCGAAGACTTACAGGACTCATCTCTGAACGGCAACTGACAATTTATGCAGCCAGAAAGTCCGCGCGGGTGCCTGACCCACGTCTCTGCTCTCTAGGCAGCTAGGAGTCGCCTGCAAAGGCTAGCCTCCTGAATCCCAGGAACGGCCTCCTCCTGGCCCGCAGAAAGATCCTGTGACCAGCATGGAAGAAGAACCACTCGGCAAACGGGTCTAGAAGCTTCTCCGCCTAGCCCACAGCCTACAGGCCTCTTGCATTTTGCAGCCACCCCACCCCCGCCTGTCTGTTACTCACACCAATTAACTGAAAACTTCACTTTCCCAGGGACATTTGTTTTGTTTCCTTTTCCACGTTGCCAACTGCAGAGACATGAGAGGGGGCACTAGGTTTGACTACAAAGGGTAGGGTGGAATCCTGGCAGGGCCAAGGGGCTAATTCCAGTTTGGGGGTATGACTACCAGGGTGTTAGGGATGAGGACCCTCTGTACCTGTACCCTTCTTGCCATCCCTCTGCCTCAGCATAGCCATTCTAGAATTTTAGTAATTTATGGGAAACCCTTGTGAGTCCTGTAGTGAATTTGGGTCTTTTAGGAGCAATACTACATTTGTTAAGCCAAGAGTGCTGGGGTGGGTGTTGGAGACTCAGAGTGAGTGAGTCCGTTTGGCTCAGTACTATCAGTCTTCCAGGCCAGTTTATCTCTTAAGAAAATCATCCCCCTTCACCCCTCCACCAAGCCTGTGATGGTTAGGCCAACTTGTCACCCAGGCCGGATGCCCTGATTGAAGATAGACTCTGAGAAGGGTGAAGAAAAGGAGTGAACAAGGCCCTCCCGGGCCTAGCCTGGCCTGGCCTGGCATTGCAGGGTGGGCTGACAGTGTTGGGAGTGTTGACACAAAAAGCACAGTAACCGTAAAAGGCTCAAATAAAGGGGAAAGTTATGAGAGGTACTGGAAGAGAAAAGTAAGAGAATTTGGTTGACTTTAAAAAGTCCTAGGCATGTTCACAGTCAAATTCAAGTGTGTGTGGGGGATGTTAGGCCAAAGATTTGCAGAACTGTAGTAAAAAACAGTTAGTTGATGAGGGCAATTTTGACTACTTGAGAGAAGGCAGAAATTATTGGTGGAAGCTGGATTGCATTTAAGGGTCAGGTGATGGAGTTGCGAACTTTTTGAAAGGGATTAACAATTTCAGGATCAAATGCCCTGCTAATCATAGGCTACCTGGATGCTGTGCTTTTTCCTTTGTTTCCTTTTCTTTACTCAGAACAACACAAAGATGCTTATAATTTTTTCTATAACTTCAAAAAATTTTCTGAGTATTTCTAAAGTAAAAATAACTGGAATCAATGAAATTTCAGTCTCCTAAAACTAAATATTTTTGTAGCTTTGTGCTCTTTGAGCTTCAACAGCATAATTCCACTCTCTATCTGTCAAACATTTTAATAAGTATTATATATGTAAAATGAAGAGCACGAAATGAAAATAAAAGGGAAGAATTTGTCAAGTTCTGTGATTTTAGGCTATTCTGATTTGGCTTCATTTTTCATGCAGCAATTGAAGTTGTATCCAACTGGAAGGAAATTTTGAATTAATGCTCAGATTGAAACTTCTCAATATGGCCTTGCTTCCAATAATGCTCTGTGGTGCTCTTGCAGAACTTGGGGTTTCTCTGCCAATTTCAAAGGGTATTCAGAGATAAAGTTTCGGTTTTTGTGGGGTTTTTTTTTGGTCTTTTTGAGACAGGGTCTCCCTGTAGCCCCAGCT
>NW_008479439.1:0-1962 GCF_000622305.1 Nannospalax galili
GGGATTACAAACTTGGGCTACTGTACCTGGTTCTTTGATGTTTTTGAGGTCTTGCTGTGCATTTCTGGCAGGCATGGACCTCATGGCATTCCTTCTGCCTCAGCTGGGATTCTAGGTATGCACCACCATGCCTGACCTGGGAATATTGTTAAATCTCAAATCTCTTTTCAGCTTTTCCTGACAAGACTGGTCCTCTCTTAAAGATTGGGTGGGAACCCCAGCTACGTAACAGCCTTTTCTGCTTATTCCTCTCCCTCCCTCCATCTCCTGTGGCCCCAAGGACATGCTGACCTACGAATGATGGTTGTTTTGTGGGCCTGGCCAGGTTGGAACACCCCCCTGCCCCCTTGCTTACTCGACCTTCCTGGCTCTTCTTTTTCACTTTGCCTGGTGGTGGTGGTGGTGGTTACTGATGCCTCAGAGTTTCTTTGTTCCTGATTTTCTTCTTGTAGTCTTGTGAATGTTTCAGGGAAAGGGGGACACAGCCCCACCCTCGTCTTCTACTTACTTTGTAGGTGAGGCCAGCCTCAAATTCCTGATCTTTTTACTGCCACCTCTCAAGTACTAGGATTAAGTGAGCGCCATCATGCTTCACTTTATCAGTTGTTTAAAACACTGAAAAAGTATGTACATATATATGTATAAGCAATCCATGTTTATAATTTTTAAAAAGTATTAAGTCTATTGAACAGTATGAACCTCTGCCCTTTTGTCAGTCAACTCACCATTTTTATGGATCTTTCTAGATCTTTTCTATGTCTATGAAAATATATGTATGTTTCTTTCATTAAACTCAGATCATACTATATACACTTGTTTTGTAACTGTCTTTTTTTCTACTTTTATAAACAACAGTGTCTTGAAAAGTCCCCTTTGAGGATTCACTGCAGAAAGCCTTAACTTAGCTCCCGAGGCCACTGAGGGTTTCTTGTCACGGTTACTGACTCTGCCACCCTAATAAGGCGGCGGGATTTCAGCGGCACACTGAGGCTCCCTCTCCATGTGGCAGCAACTCCTAGACAGTGTCAGCTTCTCCTGACAAGACTGGTTGTCTCTTAGTGGCATCCCCGTGCACTGCTGTAAGATGATTAATGTTGATCGTCAGCCTGACTGGATTAGGAAACACCTGGGGTGTGTCTGTAAGGTGTTTCTAGAGACCTTTCACTGGGGAGAGAAGCCCTCCCTTGAGTGTGGGTGCCACCATCTATCCTATGGGCTGGGGTCCCAGACTCAATGAAATGGAGAAAGCCAGTGGGTTGCGGGCATTCCCATTCCCTGCTACTTGACTGGCACCACAACCCACACCAATTTTGCTTCCAATCCTTCCCACCATGATGGACTGCATTCCTCCAAACTGAATCAAAATAAACCTTGTTTCCCTTAAGTTTCTTTCTGGCAGGAATTTTGTTACAGCAATGAGAGAAAGAATGCTTGTTTCAGGTTGATCTTGAACTCAGGGAGTGCAATTATTTTCAGGATTTATTGTTTTGTGTAAAGTTGTTTGGCTTTCTAACTTCTGTTTTGGTTGGAAATGGATTAGCTATTTCTACAATCCTTTCTTTGGGAATTTATCATTGTAGAAGTAAATGTTTTGTAATAAAGTGTTATGGAAGCAGTGGAGGAAATAGGCAAAAGTCTGCTCTGATAATGCAGTATCATTTCATAACCTCTCAACCCTGTTCCTCAGCATTCATAGGTACTGCAGAGACTTGAAGAACCATCTTGAAGGGCAATCTCATATCCTAAGATGCTCCACAGAAGAGTTCTATGAGTCCCCAAAGTAACCATAATCACAGGGAAAAGACCAAACTAGCAGCCTCTTGGGGCAGATACAGAACATAGTGTGTACGGGATGTCCATTTGTTTCCTGGGAGGTGACTTAGTGCCGTTCTCTTGGCAGGGTTGAAAGGCCTTGGTGTTGGGTCATTTGGATGCAGTCTTGGAGGACAAGTTGGCTGCCCC
>NW_008479440.1:0-1961 GCF_000622305.1 Nannospalax galili
CCATCGCCCCATTCTGGAGACTCGGGGACAGTCTGAGTCCGGGCGGGTCTGTTTGGGTTTATAACCGGTGACCGTGGAGACGCTGATTGGCTTCTGTAGGAGCCCGACATCCAATGGGAGAACTGTGACGCGTCATCAGTGTCGGGAGGGAAGACCCCCGACAGCGGTTATGAGACTGAGAAGTAAAATTGCCCAGAGAATCCTCAGTGCTGGGTCTCACCCCACAGTCTTAAAGAGAATGCCATTTAAAAGCCATTAAATGTCATTAAAGAGAAGGGCCATTCGCCTGACCTGGGGCTTTAACCTGACCCCATTGCCTCTGGCACTTGGGTATATGGTTTCCAAGTTCTGGTGCAGAGTCTGTGTAAGTTTTATTTATTTATTTATTTGGTCTTTTTGACACAGGCTCTCCCGTAGCCCAAGCTGGCCTGGAACTCACTAGGTACACCAGGCCAGCCTTGAACTCACAGAGATCCGTCTGCTTCTGCCTCCCTGAGTGCTGGGACTAAAGGTGTGTGCCACCACATCTAGCTAATACATTTTATTTTTAAAATGTATTTTAAAATTGTGTTTATTCCTGGGTCTATTGTAGGCATGTGAGTGCAGGTGCTTATAGAGGCCAGAAGCAGGTGGTGGATCCCCTGGAGCTGGAAATGCAGGCATTTGTGAGTCTCCAGATGTGGGTGCTTTGGACTGAACGCCTGTCCTCTGCAAGAGCAGCCAGTGCTCTTAAATGGTGAGCCATCTCTCCAGCCCCGAGCATTCTTTTGAATACTTTGTTCTATAATCATTTCACATTACACTATAACTAGACAAGTGGTGGTTTAAGTCATTACTGATAATATGAATCCACTATTTAATCTTTCTATTCTGTTGCATTAAAACCACTGGATGTCTCTTGCTAATCACGGATTGATTTTAAAATCATGAGATGATTTTAATTTGTTTTGTTTTGTGGTATTTATATTTGAGACAGCATCTTGTAATGCAGTCGAAGCTGGCTTCAAACTGGTGGTCCTCCTGAATGAAAGGGGAAAACCAAGTAGGGTAAAATGGTATAGGCCTAGTAAAGGAACCGGGGTGTGGGGTACACTAAGAAGTCAGGGGCTGGAGAGCCAGCTCAGTGGTTAAGAGCCCAAGTAGATTGCACATTTATGGGGAATGACTCTGATCATCGGGGGTGCGCTAACTACATCAATTGTCCTGTAGACATAGAACCATATAAATAGGAATTTGGTAGGGGGATGTTTTGGCAATTTGAACAAAAATGCATCAGTCTTTAGTCATCCTCTACTTTGTAAGTAACTGTGAATAAACTCATTTGTTTTTGAGACAGGGTTTTACTGTGTAGCTAAAGCTGGCCTGGAACTTACTATGTAGATCAGGCTGGCCTTAAACTCACAAAGATCTGCCTACTTCTGTCTCCTGAGGGCTGAAATTAAAGGTGTGCACCACCATGTCCAGTTTAATAAACTCATTTTACTTATCAGGATGAACTCGGGTGAGTCATTCTTGGGCTGCTGTGGATCTCCTAGCACTGAGGCGGCACTGACTTTCATCTCCCTGGGAAAGTCACAGCAGTGCTGCAGGTCTGGAAGAATGAACAGAGGGGAACAGGGCAGTTCCACACCGGCTTACTGTGCTCCTGCAGGCCCGTGGGGCATGTGGAATCCACTTGTGGCCACTCCTCCATGTAACTGGACAGGCAGACACATACTGGCCTTTTCTGCCGGGCTTCACTTTGTATTACCAGCTAACCCTGATGATATACCAGTCACACAAGCATGATTTCCAAGAGCACTGGCAGGACAAGAGCACCCGCTTGCTCTGCTTAGTCCCCAAGCAGAAGTCCTAGATGCCCCAATACAAGTCAAACCCCTGGCCAGCTTTACTGCTGGAGCTCTGAACCACATTTTGTTTCTGTCAAGCCAGGAGGCCTCATGGATGAGAACAAGAGGTAC
>NW_008479441.1:0-1963 GCF_000622305.1 Nannospalax galili
TTTTTTTGTTGGCGAAATTAGAGTTTGGATTCAAGATAGAAGCAATAAAGGAAGAAGGATCCAGTTAAAGATTAAGAGAAGAAGATTTGCTTTAGAATATGTGAGTGTGACTTTTAGAGCCATGACTCTAAGGAATACTCTGCAGTATCCTCACTCTTGTGAGTCAGGAGATGTGGTCAAAGTTGTTGATTGACTTCAGTACAGAAGTTAGTGTCCCTCTGCAGTTAAGTAAGACCAAAAATGTATTGAAGTGGTGATATCCCCACCTTCGGGATAAACAATGGTTTCTCACATGGAAATTCTTACTCTCTCAAGAAACTTGAGTTGTGCTATCAGAGCTCTGGAGAACCCCAACTCTTCTCAGAGATCTCTGTTAACTACTTGAGGTCAAGGATCTGGTTAGAAATGAAAGACAAGAATGATGATACAATAGAATGGGAAGCCCTGCTGAAACCAGGTAAAACCAGAACAAATCCAGAGTGCACAGAGATGGGAGAAAGAACACCATGATGCACAACTGTTGAGAAGCCAGGGAAATCACATGGCTTCTTAAGTATACAGAAGCTGGTTTGACCAGAATTTAAACTCAGGTCAATTTCATTCTAAGCCCCATTTTCTCATTCCTATGCCTTGATATGCCTATACCCATCTTCAATGGACAGATTTTGACATCCACAAGGCTTGACTCTGAAATAAAGAAGTAGGAATTAAGTCAGCTTTGCCAATATCAGATACTCCTGGATCTATCAGTATTTTTTAAGTAGCTAAAAGGAAATCAACTAACAAGCTTTGGGTCTCTTGGTCCAACACTGACACCAACAAAACCAACCTCTCCTAATCAGTTTCTAGGGTCAGCCAGCCCATGTCAGCTATGAAACAAGTGGTGGTTGATCCTCCTGAGCTGCTACAAAAAGACTTCAGTTGCTTTGCTCTGCCTTGGGTTGCGTAGAGCCACAGGTAAGAAGTAGCCTACTCAGCATTAGACCTAGGTTTAAATCCCACTCTAGCCCTTACTCATTGGGTGGTCTTGAGACGATTACTTAACTCTTTTGAGTCTAGAATTCCTCATTTGTAAAATGAGGATCATGATGACTAATAGAGGATTGTTGGGGAAAAAACTAAATATCTTTACATGCCTCATGAAATAATCCTTACTAAATGGAATCAATGCTATCTTTCTTATGTTAAGTCCACCTCTTCCTTCTGTAAGTCTTAATTCTGTCACTTAGAGCTCACTGAAATAAAGCCCCTCCCTGGGGGAACATCTACAGATACCATAAGGCTGGTGTCATGGCTCCCTTGTGTCCTCTTATGCAAGTTGAAAATCTCCAGTTCCATCATTCTTCATATTTTGTTTTATTCTTGGCCACCCTGGTGCCTTCCTCAGTAGAAGCTCTAGATTATACATGTGTCAGGACTGAGCAAGACTGCCCAAACACATGAGGAACGAAGAACATTCTTCTGCCTCCATGTAAATGGACCTAGGACTCCCAGAGCAACCTGAGTCCCTGTGTCCACTTCCCTGCACTTCAGTCACACAGAACTTAGGATCTGCTCAAAGTCTCAGACCTTGCTCACATGAATTACTGTAATCATCCCTTCCTTTCCTGATGAGTAATTGTTTAAGCCTTGTGGTTGTTATTCCTATTAAAATTTGGTCATTACTCCCTTCTGTTATGATTTGATTTTTTACTTTAACATCAAATCCAGAGTATAAAAGTTCATTGTATGGATGTAAAAGTCAAAAGAAGGACAACGAGGGCTAGAGAGATGGCTTGGTGGTTAAAAGTGCATACTGCTCTTATAGAGGACCTGGGTTCAGTTCCCAGCACCCATGTTGGGCAGCTCACACTCACCTGTAACTACAGCTTCAGAGGAGCCACCATCCTCTTCTGGCTTCCACAGACACCTGTAGGCATGTGCACATATCCTCACATGGACATACAAACAATAAAAAAAAAAA
>NW_008479442.1:0-1958 GCF_000622305.1 Nannospalax galili
CTGGGACTCACTATGTAGACCAGGCTGGCCTTGAACTCACAGAGATCCAGTCCTGCAAAGAACATCAGATAGAAACATAGTAAGATAGGGTTTAAGGAGTCTGCCTTCCCATGGAGGGGAGGCAGTGAAGCGGAGAAAATAGGGTGGGCCGTGTTTTGTCTGCTCAGTGAGTGTTGCACAGTAGTGACAGAGAAAAGAGATCTTGTTTGGAATGGTATCCTAGAAAAAAGGAGTGTAAAAGAAATAGGATTTAGGCCAAGCCTTGAAAGAGCATGGGTAGAACTAGCTGAAGGATGGCAAAACCCATAGCCTGCAGAGAGAGGACTCAGGGTTGTGGTCACAGGACCACACAGAACCCAGTATGGTCTGGGTGGAGTTGAGCAGGGGCATCTTCCAAGTTTCTTATGTAGGGCCTGCCCAGGCCACATGAGGGGTTGGATCAGCATTGTAGAAGTTTACATTTTAAGAAGCCATAGTTTACAATGCTAAACTAATGCAATCAGGACATCAGTGCCTCAGGCTGGGGAGATTATCTGGAAGCAGATTATGAGGTGGTTGGGAATGTTCTTTTGTAGCTTAGGTGGTCTCACAGGCATGTTCATTTACTAAAACGCATCTAACTGGACATTGGAAATCTCATTCTATTTTGTACAATACATACCTTTAAGTGTACATGTGTGTACACACATACATACATTTGTGGTGCTGGCCTTTGCACATGCTCAGTAAATGCTCTACCACTAAGTCCCCCAGCCCCTAACTTTAGAAATGTTTTTAAAGCCTTGTTTAAATAGGAATGAAGAAAATTTATGAATTAAGTCTTAGAAATCATAGCAACCCATGAAAATATATGACTGGGATTCTCATTCCAACACCTATCAGAAGATTTTTATGAGACTATCAGAGGGATTTGAAAAATCATTGAATATATGATCGTAAGGAATTTAAAAAATTTTAATTGTTTTAACATTAGTGATGTATGCATATGTATTGAGGGAGGTCTTTCTTTTGGCAATATATACTGAAATATTTATATTTGAAAAAAAATAAGATCTTTTCACTTTAAAACTAACTAAATACAGGTGGGTGGAGATGTTCACATGTATTTAAGATTTCAATAATGGTTAAAAAAAAACAACTTTTAAAGTATTTGCATTAAAAGTGACTGTTGGGTCCAAAACAGGAAATCGCTTGGCTGAGCATGTTTTTCTAGGAAGAGCCTTCTGGCACAGGGTTAGCTAGTGAGAGTTTTGCAGAAAGGAGTGGAGAAGGAAGTGAAGATAAACACCCTGCTTTGGTGGTTTTGTTACAGTCAGGCAAAGCAAGCTGGATGGTTCATGTTTGCAGGTGGATTGCACTTCAGGTCATGGTTATTCAGCATTGTTTGGAAGGCTACATGCAGCATTGCATGTATGTGTAAAGTCAGGTGGATTTGAGAAATATCTGAGAGGTTCCCCCAGGCCCCCATCCCTGTAGAACTAGAGGAAGGAACATTCTGTTGCTGATCAGGACAAAGGACTATTCACAGAACAAGAAAAGAAAAGGTGAGTTCTAGGCCAGCTCTGTGGTCTCATGGACAGCACCGAACCTCAGTAGCCTTCAGGATTCCTAGCTGGAAATATAAGAATTTAAATCAGTAGATTCAAAGCAGACTACCTGTATCAATTTGTGAGTCAGAGCAATGAAAATGTTATCAATGGGATCTCATCCAGACCTAAAGAAACACATTCTAGAAAGAAGTACTTGGAAATTTGCGTTTAGAAAACATCCCAGAGCAACAGAACTTGAAACAATTTTAAGGTTTCTCATGAGATTTTTTTTTTCCTGTAGATTATCTCAAAATACAACTGGTTATTGTTTTCCTTCTAAAGATGGTTATGAGATTTTTGTTTTAAAAGACAAGACACGGGGCTGGAGAGATGGCTCAGCGGTTAAAAACACTGGTTGTTCTTGCAGAA
>NW_008479443.1:0-1909 GCF_000622305.1 Nannospalax galili
ACACACACACACGTGTCCATGCCTCACCTTCTCACCTTTGAGGGCTATATTGATCATCATTCCATTCACACTCCCCTTCAGACTGTTCCTTCTTGACAATACTGGAGAAGTAACTGCAGAAGATATGCTCCTTATTCCCCTCTGTCTACAACACCTTTCAGATATACTGGAATGCTTTCTGTTGTGAGAGTCACACAGGAAGCAGAACCGCCCCCCGTGCCCCGATTCTAACACAGTACACATTGTGTCAAAACACACTATTCCCCACTGAAGGGTTAGCGGGGAAAATATATTTTAAAAATCAAAGAAATTATGAATAGAAAACGCAAGGCTTTTGGGACATGATTAAGAACCAATACCAATGCTCCTCAAACTCTTCCATAAGGTAGAAAGGAAAGGAGTTCTTCAACCTCATCCCATGAAGACGGTTTTACTCTCATACACAACCAGGTGATGCCACAACTGAGAAAGAAAGACACAGTATGATATCCTTGATGGACACAGTGGGGAAAGTCCTGGATAAAATATTCACAAACCAAATTCAACAACACACTGAAAATATTACATACTGTGATCCAGTATGTTTTACTCCAGCAGTACAAGTATGTTTCAATATGTCAAAATTAATAGATGTAATATAGCCGTGATGGTTAGTGTTGTCAACTTAGAACCTAGAATCAACTGAGTAATGGGCCTCTCAACATGCCTATGTCAGATTATCTTAGTTATATTAATTGTTGTGGGAAAACTCTCCTTCATTGTGGGCAGTTCCAGTCCCTGGGCATGCAATCCTGGACTGTGTAAACCAGTGAAAGCAAGCTGATGGGTGAGACTGCATCCTACCACTCTGTTTCTGTTAGTATTGTCTGTTAGTATATTTTGAAGTGTTCTTTTCTACTCAACAAGACCTGTTTTCAAAAAGTTCTGTTTTTATCAGAACTCAAGATATTAGAGTTTTCAAAACATATTAGACCTGGTGAAACAAAATTTCATGCTCAGTTTTCTGCATCAGGAAAGGAAAATACATGACTAGATTTTGCCTTTTGCTAGCCTGTCTCTCCTACTGGAGTGGTTAATGAAGATACAGCAAGGTTGCACTTGAACAATCATAGCTCAAGGGCAAAAACTCACTAAAAGTCTGACATCTAGGTAAAAGAGAAAAAGCAATACATTATAATGTAAGGAGTCTTTTCAACAGATGATGCTAGAATAACTTGATACACACATGCACACAAACACACATCTAGACTTAGCTGTCACACCCTTCACAAAATTAATTAAAAATGAATCACAAGCATAAACATAAACCACACACTATAAAAGACCTTCAATAAGACATGGGAAAAAGTCAAAATAATCTTGCTTATTTGGTGATGTTTTCAATACACTGAAGAAGGTATTATCTCAGAAACAAATACTTGATCACCTGTGCTTTACTAAACTAAATCTGCTATATAAAAGACAAGTTTAAGAGAATGGGAAGAAATGCTATACATTTCAGAAAAAAATGTGCAAAAGACATATTTGATAAAGGATTGCTGTTCGAAACACACAAATACCTCCTTACACAATAAGAAAATGAAGGCCAGGGAGGTGGCTCAATGGGAAAAAATTCTTGTGCAAATCTGAAAACCTGAGTTTAGATCCTCAGAATCCATGTAAAAGTCAAATGTAGTTACACAAGTGTTTGTAATCCCAGTGCACCCCTATAGAGAGATTAGAAGAGACAGGAAACTCTGCAGAAGTTAGCAGGCCAGGCAGCACTGAGGAGATCATGTGCCAGACAAGGAGGAAAAGCCAGGAGTGACAAAGGTTGTTCTCTGACCTCACATATGCCCTAGGAAACATGTACACTTTCAGCCACAAAGGAACACACACACACACACACACACACACACACACACACACA
>NW_008479444.1:0-1963 GCF_000622305.1 Nannospalax galili
CCCTGAGTTTTCTTTCCTGGCTGTGGGTGATCGACTGGAGGTGCTGCAGTCAGGCCAGGCCCTCGGGAGCCAGGGCCAGGACATAGATATCTTGGTATGTCAGCGGCTGAGTGAGCGGGACTGGGAGGAAGAGGAGGTGGAGGACCAAGAACAGATTCTGTTGCCTCTCTACCTCCCTGGTGGCTTTGTGGAGGAAATGAATGACAACCGGCGCTATAGCCTTGCAGATCTGACTGCCCACTTCCCCCTGCCCTGTGAGGTCAAGGTAGTAGCCAAGGACACTGGCCATCCCACGGATCCTCTGGTCTCATTCCCGGGCCTGCGGCTAGAGGAGAAGATCACAGAGCCCTTCTTGGTGGTGGGCCTGGACTCCCAGCCGGGGCTATACTTCGAAATCCCTCCTCGGTGGCTGGACCTGACTGTGGTGGAGGCTGAGGGGCAGCCAGGCCAGATGGCTAGGCCTCTCCCTGTGGCTACAGTGGAGGAGCTGTCAGAGGCTGTCTACTACAGCCTTCGGAAGCTACCCGTCTATGAGAGCCAAACTCCCCCACCCAGGCCCCCAAAGAGTCAGAGCCTCAGTGAGCAGCAGAAGGGAAGACAGAGCTACAAGCAGGGCAGTGACAAGGTAATGGCTGGGAGGGGGACACCTGTTGGGCTCACTCTGGATCTGTCCCTCGCTTCCTTGCCTGTCACGTTTCTTTCTTCTGATTACACAGAACTTGCTAATTATAAAGACATACTCTCTGCACCAACTGTTTCCATTCGGTCTTCCCGATCCTAAAGTTGGTATCCTTACCAGTATTTTCTGATGGAGAAGGTCAAGGCTGAGATTCTGAAATGTGCCCGAAGTCCACCGTAGCAAGAGGCCCAAGCCCAACCGTGAACAGTCTATGACTCCCAAGTTTGCATATTTTCCCTTCTGTCACCCAGCCCACTCAAGGTGGAGATTTCATCTGTTCTCACCTAAACTCTTACTACTGTTAGGATGCCCTCCTGTCCTCTCATTTCTGATGCTGTGATAAAATGCCCTGACCAAAAGCAACTTTGGGGAGGAAAGGTCACAACTCCAGGTCACTGTGGAGAAGTCAGAGGCTGGGGCTCAAGACAGCTGGTCATATCACATCCACAGTTAAGGGCGGAGAGAAATGAATGGACCCATGCTGCCCGTTTCCTTTCTTGCTCACTTTTACACAGTTCAGGCCCCAGCCTAGGGAATGGTGCCACCCTCAGTGGGCTGAGTCTTCCAACATCAGTGAACAATTCCAGACAGTCCCCCACAGGTACACCCACCGACCCATCTGATCTAGAAAATTTCTCATTTAAGACTCTTCCCAGGTGATTCAGTGTTGTGTCCACTTGACAGTTAAGACTTACCAGTATACCCTCCTAAAGCTTTTCCTGATCACCCGCTGGACTGTGTGTGACCTGAGGGTCCTCTGTGAGTTGACTCCAATCTGGCCTTCCTGGGCCACCTCCCACCACCACTCTGTGGTCCCCATTCTAGCCACAAGAGGGGCTCTGGGTGCCAGGAATCTGGCCTGGCACTCTACACGCTGGGCCTACTGCCAGCACCTCCTCCTCTCTCCCTTCAGGCTTGGGAGGAGATGAGGCTCAAATTCTTGGACAGAGTTGGCCCTGTTCCCTTTGTCATCTCACTGCTGTATCTGTAGCCTGGAGACTTATTTTCAGGTAGTTGTTTCACTGGCCAAAAAGAGAGTTGTATGGGGCCAGGGGGTCCACCTGCTGAAGGCTGGTGAGCACTGCTGAACTGAGCCAAAGGGACTCACAGACACAGGAGTGGGGCGCCCAAGCTACCCCCTCTGAGCATCTTTGCTTACAGTTAAACCTGAGAGAACTTCACCAACATGCCCTTGTGTTAGCTGCTTCCTGTCTATCATGTGATCACCCCCCACCCTCACCCCCATAGGCTCCTATAATTCTCTTGCCTGAGCTCACACAGCTA
>NW_008479445.1:0-1914 GCF_000622305.1 Nannospalax galili
AGTAATGTGGGGAGTCTACCATGATTGCTGACAGACTCCATCCAACCAAGAGCTGTTTCTGTGTTCACAGAAACAGGGGCCTTGATGCATCCACTAGAGGGACACCTGGACACCTAAAAACTAATAGAGAAGAGGAAGAAACTCATTTGGAGGGAGACTCAAACCCAATAAAACCCAGACCTCCCTAATGACGATGGTTTCCCGCTCCAGGAATTTCTTTTCTTCTGTCATGATTACCAATAAACACTTTTAATTTTCTCTGTTTTCCTATCTTTAAGTTCTTTTTCTTAAAGAAAGGAAAAGCCATTAGCTAGCCTCCATCAAGTCCATAGAGTCAGATCTTCTGGATACAAAGGATGATTTCATTAATGTATCTAACTTTGCCTAAATGAATTCTTCGACCTCTTTTTCTTCCTCTTTTCTTCCCAAATCAGGCACATTCTATTGCTTGGAGTCCTACAGTATGGGAAAAGAAAAGCTGAATTTTTTTGCTTTTGATCTTTATCCACCTTCTCTTGATGACTCATTCAAATAGAGTCAGAAAGAACAAGTGTCTCGCGTTCAGCCGTGGAGTTGATGACGGTGTGTGTGGCATTTGCTTCGACGCTGATTTTCTATAATGTTTCATTGTTGGGTCTTTTAGGTCCTTCCAATCCGCCATGCCAATGAGTTCCAGAGCTGGAAGCCTATGTTCTGACCAAACCCTCATCCTGATGTCGGCTTCGCACATCCAGCCACTAGGCACTTGTCATAGTGTGGCCATGTTTGTGACTCTCCTAAAAGCTCATGTGTGGCAACTTGGTCTCCCATGGGGGTATATTGAATGGTGGAACCTCTAAGATCCAGGTCCTAGTAAATCATAACTAAGCCTTAGGCTTTACCTCAAGAGGGATTCATGCTGGTCTTAATTCTTAAGGAAGAAAGTTGGTACTATAAAGCAAGGCTACCCCACTCACATGACAGGTTTGCACCAAATTGGTTCCTTTTCAAGTTCACCATGTTCTGCCTCACTCAGGATACCCTCAATACTACACACACTGGTGTGTCATATTATTGAACCCTGGGAACTATAAGCCAAATAAGCTACCTTTCTTTATAAAGCATTCAGCCTCTGGTATTCTATTATAGTAGCACAGAGTTGACTAAATCAGAGTACAAACTCTTCAGCTTCTTAACTGCTTCATCTTGGCACTGGTTATATCCATCAAGTTGAGTCAAAGCTTGTAAACTCTGCTACACCAACTGCTGTCCCACAGAACACTTGTGAACCTTACCCTTCTAAATGCTCAAACATAGTATACCCCATCCTAGTTTGCTTTCTTTTGCTTTTATAAACACCAAAACAAACAGCAGCTTGAGGAAGAAAAGATTTAGTTGGCTAACAGGTCCATCATGGGGGGAAGCCAAGGAAGGAGCACTGGGCAGGAGCCTAGAGGCAGCACCTGAAGCAGAGACAAGGGAGGGGGCTCTGCTTACTGACCTGGTCCCTGCTTCTGCTCAGTTACCTTTTTTCTA
The DNA here is from genome assembly GCF_000622305.1 of Nannospalax galili. Lineage (NCBI taxonomy): Eukaryota > Metazoa > Chordata > Mammalia > Rodentia > Spalacidae > Nannospalax > Nannospalax galili. Next base: position 1,516 of record NW_008479445.1, read on the forward strand.
CTGCCCAGGAACACCTGCCCAGACACGTACCACCCACAGTGGACTGGGCCTCCCACATTATCAGCTTTCAAGACAGTTCCCTTCAGAAATGCCCACAGGACCTGTCATCTGTTTTCTTGTACTACTTGCCTTCAAAAATCTTCAGAAAAGGTCAGAAACAGTTACATGTGCATCTGTGACTCTGGGGCATCTCTCTCTACTGTGAAATAGAATAGAATTCCCTGAAGCTGTGGGCAGCTACTCTGTCTTACACAGCCATGAACAAGAGAGCCCTTGTGTCAAACAAGGTAGAAGATGAGACTCATGTTTGAGGTTGTCTTCTGGTTTCCATGCTTTAACCATGGCATTCATGTACATACGTACACACACACACACACACACACACACACACACACACAC
>NW_008479446.1:0-1964 GCF_000622305.1 Nannospalax galili
TTAAAAAAAAAAACATGTGGTAGCACGGACTTAGAACACCAACACTGTGCATCCCCTGGAGCTCTCTAGCCAGACTAGCCTAATCAGTATGTTCTAGACCCTGTGAAAGACTTTGTCAAAACAAACACAAAAACAAAAACCAAGGCAGACAGTTCAAGAGGAACACCAGCAGAGGTTGGCCTCTGTCCTCCGCCACATAAGCATACATGCACCCCTATGCATCCACACACAAGTACCCACACACATGAATACACATATGTGCATGCACACACAAATGAGCTGGGGAGATGATTCAGTCAGTAGAGTGCTTGCTGCACAAGCTTGAAGACCTGAGTTTGGATCCCTAAAACCCATGTAAGAAGCTGGGATAGGTCTATAATTCCAGCACTGGGAGGCAGAGATGGGAGGATCCTGGGGCTCCCTAGCTAGCAACCTACCCAATCAGTGACCTCGTTTCAGTGAGAGACCCTATCTCAAAAAGTAAGGTGGAGAATAATTGAGAAAGACACTTGACACTGACCTCTGGTCTCTACATGCTCACACATGCCTGCACACCCCTGCCACATGTACTCTCACACCCATTCTAAGAGGGGAGGAGTCTATGACCCCCAACTTCTAGATAGGAAGTTAAGAGACCTGCCCAAAGTCACCCAGTTTGGATGGAACCTAGAGTTGAGGCCTTGACCACAGCCTGCAGCATCTCTCCATCACATATAGTAGGTGTGCTGGCTCCTTGATAAGCCTCACAAGACCCCTAAGGAGCCTATCACGTGCTTGTCAAGAGGAAGGGGACTGAGGCTTGCCTCTGTCCAAGGTCAAGTCCATGGCTGGTATAAGGCAGAGCAAGCCTTCATCTCTGTGGAGTCTAGAATCTCTTTAGGGGATAAAGGTCTTGGATATCCTGCTTGCTTGTTAGATGTTCTAGATACTTCTTTGTTGCTGTGATGAAACACTAACCAAAAGCAATTTGTGGAGGAAAGTGTTTATATTTCCATGTCATAGTCCATCATCAAGGAAAGCCAGGGCAGGAATTCAAGGCAGGACCCTGGAGGCAGGAGCTGAAGCAGAGACCATGGAGGAGCGCTGCTCACTGGCTTGCTTCCCCTGGCCTGCTCAGCTACCTTTCTTATAGAGCTCAGGTCCACCTGCCTAGGAGTGGCACCACCCACAGTGGGCTGGACCATCCTGCATCAATGAGCAATCAAGAAAATGCTCCACAGACATTTCCACAGGTCGGTCTGATGGAGGAAATGCCTCATCTGAGGCTCCCTCTTTCCAGGTGTGTCTAGGTTTGTATAGGGCTGACAAAAACCAACTAACTCAGCAGATCCCACATCCTGCTCCCTCAGAAGGTTTAATCAATCCTGGCTGAAACCATGAACTCAGAGCCTACTCAGCCTTAAGGCTCTTGACTGTCCTTCATGTTTATTCTTAGGAACAAATCTCTCCAGAGTAAAAAAAAAAAAAACTCAGTGACACAGATTCACATGGAAGCCCAGTTGAACCCCCACCTCCACCCCTCCCCAACAAGGAGAGGGTGTGTATGAGAGGAAGATGGATGACCATCTGCCCCTTAGGGACACACAACGTCCTAAAGAACAGATAAAGTACTGGAAGAGCCTTCATCGTCTCCTACAATCTCACGATGATTAGTGTTGCTATTAGGAGCATCATTTCCCCTTAAAAGCAAAGTGGGGGTCGTTCCCATTGAAATGTGCATTCTAGTTCTGTGGAGATCAATTTAAAAAAACAGAAACAGACGAACAAAAAAAACCTCAGGAGTCAGCAAGATGTTCAGCAGGTAAAGGCAGTCGCTACCAAGCCTGGCAACCTGAGTTCAATCTCCAGCATCTAAAATGGTGGAAGGAGAGAACTGACCTGCAGGTTGTCATCTGACCTCCACTCACCTACCATGGCACAAATGCACTCCCCTAATCCCCACAATAAATAAATACATTTTTAAA
>NW_008479447.1:0-1953 GCF_000622305.1 Nannospalax galili
TGAAAGAGATGCATCTTTGCTCTGGAAACTGTTATTGAATATGTTAATGCTATAATGAAATGCATCTTCTAATCATGTGGTTATCAAATAAATAATTAAAAGAAAAGATCTAGTCACAAAAGGTTTAAATTATACCTGGGTTATGAATTTTGTGACTTATTAGATCCCTAAGTTTATACTGAGATACTCATGACAGCCTAAATACTGGTTTATGAATGTATAACTAATTAAAATAATTACTTATTGCCAAAAGTTCATCAGTTCAGTTGTGGCTTCTTACCAGTTTTACTTCTTCCATGTTGCTTTTTGTCTGGCTTGAGTTTGTATGAGTCTTGTGCCTGCTGTTACCGTTGCTGTAAGTTCATGTAGGCAAGTTCCCAGTCGCTTAGCTCTTTTTAAACGAAGTGATGCTAGATAGGTTGACCAGGATCCGGTGTATGGACTTACACCGAGGGAGATTTATGGACATAAACTTGACTCTGTAGACTTTAATATATATGATAAATTTCATGAAATCCAGCAGGGGGTTATGGGGGCATTCAGATAAGGGAGGGAGGGCTCTAAAGATGATCAAGATGTATTGAATGAAATGCACAAACATTTAATAAAAAATTAAAAACAATTACTTATACTTATGTTAGCTTCATTCGGTGTTAACCACTGGGGAAATTATCTCATGACAAAACTAAGGTTTATTTAAAACTGTTTTAAGTTGTTTTGTGTAGACTTTATCTACATGTTAGACTATCAACTTGACCACAGAGTCAATTAGGTCCTTAAAGACTAGATCCTAAACAGTTTACAGCCTACAAGAAGAGGAGTTTGTAGGGATCTCAGGCTATGTGTAATATAGAACAAAAGTTAAATTGTGTAGAGGAATATACAATTACTAAACAAATGTGTAAGGCATATATAACTGGTCAATGGGTGGTAAGGGGTGATGAGAAAACAAATCTCAGATAGGAGGCATCCTAAACTAAGACTTTCTTCAAATACTCACATTGGGCTTCACAAAATTGCCTAAGATGGAAAAAGTAAAATACTTCTTCAGGTGTATAAAGGCTTTCCCTGTCTCAGATGATGCTTATGATAATATGTTCAAAGTAATTTAAAACCTCTACACATAAGACTCATTAAAGAGCAGAATGGGAAGTAGAGAGAAAACTAGTATATCTCTCAACTCTCACCAGTGAAGCCTCGTTATACAACAGAGTGTGATAGATGCACACAAACGGCCACAGCTGGACAACTTTTAAAGAAGAGGAGACAGCAGAGTGTGTGTCCCTGGATAGGACTCCTCTGTCAAATCTCTTCCACCCACGGCTCAGAGACCACTGTGGAAGAGGCGGCAGAAAGATTGTAGTAGCTAGGGTTGGTCCATGAACACAGGGAAGCAGAGGCTTTCAGGTCACTGGACGCTTGCACATATGAAATTATGGCAATGGTGACACTGAGCACAGGGCCAACTCAATCAGACAAGGACCCAGAGTGGAGCAAGGGAAATGGGTGACGAGTTGGTCCTAGTCTGGGAACTACTGGAGACTGATCACGGCTGGGTGAGGGAGGGCTTACCTACAAGGCAAGGTAGAGGCCTATAAGGATCTCTGGATAGACTGACTAGACTGCAGTGGATGAGTTTGCACTGAAGGATATCTTAGTACAAATGCTTGATTGAATAGAACTTAACATGTATAGCAGAATACATGAGGTCTGGTGGGGGGCATGAGTGTGGGAGGGGGTCCAAATCTGCATAAGAACTGTTGTATGAAATGTACAAGACTCCATAAAAAATAAAAAGTTAATTTAAAGTAAGTCATTCCATAATTTTGTATTGCAACATATATATAATTTTAATTGGGACTGTCATACCCCAGGTCACTCATTTCATGGAAAATAAGAAGAGTAAATAAAACTCTCTCTCTCTCTCTCTCTCTCTCTCTCTCTCTCTCTCTC
>NW_008479448.1:0-1964 GCF_000622305.1 Nannospalax galili
ATATGAGACCATATTACCTATGATCAGAGATGATTTTACATCTGACTTTCCAACTTGTGTTTAAGTTCTTAAATAATGGCTCTGAGTCAAGGCACACAAAAAGGGAGGTATGGCCTTTCAAAGGGAAAAAATCAACAGAAATGTGTAAAGGAATAAGCCTGATGACAAATCTTCTAGAAATGATGTTGAAACATCTTCAAGATGCTCAAAAACTAAGGAAAGTGTAGAGAAAATCAAGGCTGAAAGAAATGGAAAAATCACCAAAGAGGCAGGAAACCTAAAAGGCAAAATCAAATCTGATAGTAGTTTTGGGGTTGAGAAGCAGACCAACCAAAACACAGCATCCACTGCAGGGCTCAGAGGGGCTGTGAACAGGCAGAAGGAAGGACCAGCAAGCCCGGGCATTGAAAATAGGACAGTAGAGTTATTTTGTGTGAAGAACCGAAAATACTTAACAAAGGTGAACTGAGCTTTTCACACCTATGAGCCACTGTCAAGTGGACCAGTGTGTTTACTGTGGACGTCCCAGAAAGAGGAGAAAGAGAGAAGGTGTGGGTAGGGGAGAGGGAGGTAGACAGAAATAAGTAGGGAGAATATTTAAGAAACAGAAGCTAAAACGTCTCAAATTTAATGAATGACATAAATACAAATATTATTCAAAATGCCAAATAAGATGAACTGAAAGAGATCCACACCAAAATACGTTGTAATCAAACTCAAAGGACATGCTGGGTGTGATGGAACACGCCTGCAGTCCCAGCACTCGGGAGGTGAAGGAGGAGGACGGTGAGTTTGGGACTAGCCTGAATTACACAGCAAGATACTGTTGAGAAGAATAAAATCAAAGAGAAGATCTGAAATGCAACAGAGAACCAACGGGCGCAAGCCTCCTCGCTCAGCTCCCTGGCCGTCTCTCACACAAACCTCTAATTTCTCACCAAAAACTTTGACAGTCAGAAGGCAGTGGATCAGATATTCAAAGTGCAGAATCAGAACAAAGCCTGTCAGACACAAATACTGTATCCGGAAAACTATCCAACTCCCGACCTCTAAACATGAGGGAGAAAGTAAGTGACGTTTTCAGATGAACAGAAGCCGAGGGAATTCCACGGTCAGGGATCTTACACCACAGTTAAGTGTTCATGGGTTATGAGGATGACGGGACAGCACAGCTACCCAAAGGCACGGGAAAAACGAATCATCACAATCAATACCAATATGCGGAGAATTATAGAAGCTTGTAGGGTTGGAACAATGGCCTTTAATTTTCGTTTTTAATACATGGTTTAGGAGACTAATGGATTTTACAAATAATTACTCTAAAGGCTAGTTTTAACTTTATTACTTTTTGTTTTATACATTTTTATGAGACTGATACTTTAAAAAGTAATTACTCTAAACTCTAGTCTTAAAGCAGTTTTGATTTATAATCCTACATTTTCTTTCAACGTTATTTAAAAGACTAATGAGTTTAGGAAAGATTGTTAATTAGTGTTTTGAGGGCACACAATGTATAAAGGTGCAGGCAAGCGTGGACGGGGAGCACAAGGAGCAGAGGTTTTTATGTTACTGAACTTAGGCTGCCATACATTTAAAATAAAACATTATAACCTAGCCTTGTTCAGTGAAATCCCATTGGTGACACAAAGGAAGTATGTGTAGAATATAGAAAAAAGGAGGAAAGAATTCAAAGCTTTCATTTTGAAAAATCAATTAAATACAAAATAAAACAGCAGTGCAGCGAGTAACCAAAAGGTAGATGGACAGAGAGAAAAACGTCCACGTGACTAGAGCCTTTCATGAGCAGTAGTGGCTCTAAAGGGAAATGGGTTAGACTTCCACATCAAGATACGTAGATTGGCAGAGTGGACGGAAACAGGACTCAGATATGTGGTGTCTACGAGAGACTCGGTTCGATTCAGAGGCACAGGCACAACTCGAAAATGAGAAGAAAATGCCAACGT
>NW_008479449.1:0-1965 GCF_000622305.1 Nannospalax galili
AACTCCCTCTGTAACCCAGGCAGGGCTTGAACTTGCTATTCCCCTTTGTCAGCCTACCAAGTACCTGGGATTATAGGCCTGCACTGACACATCCAACTAAGAGGTGAGATCTGAACTGGATTTCACAGTGATCATGTCAGTCAGCAGAACTGGTGAAAACTCAGTAGAGGAAAAGGTTGTCTCTGTCTTGTTCTATTGAATCTTTAGTGCTTATTAGAGTAGGAAGCATAATATGTAATTATTGGATAAGTTAGGAAGTACATGAACAAAGGCAACAGTAAATATGTCTGATGGCCAATTAGATCTACTTGGCCCAGTGAGATCTAGTGAGAAATAAAATAGAAAACAAAACACAACTCAGCTGAAGAGAACTTTAGTAGAGAAGTTCTTTAAAAGTTGTACTTGGAACTGGGGTGATGGCTCAGTGGATAAAGTGCTTTGTCATGCAACTTAAGGACCAGAGTTCAGATCCATAGCATGCACATAAAAGCCAGGCGGGTGTGGAAGCCCGTTTTTAATCTCAGTACTCTGGGGGCAGAGACTGGGAATCCCTGGGGCTTGCTGAGTAGTTAGAGCAGCTGAGTCAGTGAGCTTGGGGTTCACTGAGAGGCCATGCCTCAGCAGTTGCTAGGATGCTTGCCTAGCATGCACAAAATCTGGGTTCAACTCTAGCCAACGAAAACCTTTGACTTTCACATGTAGGCACACACACATGCTTGTGCACCTGTACACACATATGCCCACACACGTGAACACATATACATGCATGTACATAATACACTAACACACACAGACTTGTACTTGGATGGTTTCATTGTGTTTCAGTGCTCACCCCCTACAAGGGACCTAGCTCTATAGAAATCCTCTAGAGAAAGACAAGTCATAGATGTGAAGATTACTGAAGTAGGTCTTCCCAGGGCGGGGCACCCTCCATTTGTACTTGAAATTGTCTTGTCTCCGGTGGTTCTTTTTCTTTTGGAGACAGTCTGGTCTCAAACTCTTCAGTTCTCTTGCCTCAGCCTCCCAAGTGCTGGGATTACATTGTGTGCCACCATGCCTGTTTTGTTGGTGGCATTTGGTTGAGTAAGGCAGGAAGTGACCATGGAAGGGTCTACACTGGATCCTCTGGACTTTGTGTTCTCCATGTGTCCCCAGCCTCTGTCCATAGCATAGCTCCACTCCCATATCATGTTCCCTTCCAGGCCCTTGTGACTGACCCCTCTCAGCTCTCTCACACCCAGCTGCTTAGGAACAATCTTTCATGTCTTATTGGCAAGCTATGTTAATACTCTATACATCCTCTGAAACTTAATTCCCTCCAGGAAGTTTGGCCTGGGTTTCTGAGAGACTGTGTGTCACCCCCTCCCCCGTCTCAGATGTCTGGCAAGAACTTAATCTTCTGAGGTCCTGCCCCTGCCCACCTGCCAACCCCCCCAAATCTTTCCTGTCAAAAAGGCCAGATGCCACTTTTCAATCTTTGTCATCTCTGGTCTGCTTATGTTGACTCTGGGTCATGTTCTCTCTGTCTCTGTCTCTATCTCTGTTTCTATCTCTGTCTCTTTCTCTTTTCTCTTGGGACAGGGTCTCCTGTAGCTCAGGTTAGCATTGAACTCAGTATGTATCCAAAGATGACCTTGAATTTTTGATCCTCCTACCTCTACGTCCAGAGTGCTGGGATTACAGGTATGAAGGACCACATCCAGTTTTATATGGTGCTGAGGATCAAATCCAGGGCTTTGTGCATGCTAGCTAAGCACTCTAGCCAAGTATGACCAACTGAACTATATTCCTTGCCCTTTCTACAGCTGATGGTACTGTGAACCCACTATCAGTCCCTCCAGAGTCTGGGTGATGGAGAACACGAGATGAGGGAGCACCCATGATTGGGCCCCCAAGGTACTAGTCAGAGGGGACAATGAGAGACCTGAGTGACTCCATCTTGTATAAAACCTCCATAGGACTGAC
>NW_008479450.1:0-1965 GCF_000622305.1 Nannospalax galili
ACCAACCAGTCCTGGGAGACTCTATTTAGCATCCCAGGAGACTGTTTCCTGTTCCCCACTCTGCCTTCCTCTCACAAACACTCGAACAGGTCAGAAGACACTTTGGTGTTTGAGAGTTTGGGTGTTGATACCCAGAGAAAATATTCAAAAGCAAGAGGATGGGGCATGGAGAAATAGCTCAGCTGGTAAAATATCTGCCACACACATGGGAGGACCTGAATTCAATTGTCAGAACCCAAGTAAAGAGCAAGGTTTGATGATGAACAGTTATAATCCCAATGCTGGGGAAAGAGAAACAGAGGATCTCGGAGGTTTGTAGCTCAGCCTAATCCTCAGTGAGCCCCAAAACCCAGTGAGAGATCCTATGTTAAAAATAATCAAGATTGATGAACCCTGAGGAACAACACCTGATGCTGAACTCTGGCCTGCCCAGGTACATGCACATGCACACACATTCACATGACCCATACACACATGTGCACCTGTACACACAGGAACAGTCTCACACACTGACAAAAAAGGAAAGTATGAAACTAGCAAGGAATTCAACATTTGAAAGCACCCAGAGTTATCATTTGTCACTGATGGATTTTCAGCTACATTAAAAAAACTGAAACTGCTCTGAGTAGTTAAGAACCAACCTCACCATCCTTGGGTTTGCAAACAGCTCAGTGCCTATGCTGCTTGCCACCTAGCCTGATGACCTGGGTTTGCTCTCTAGAGAACTGACTCCCACAAGTTGTCTTCTGACCTCCACATACATGCCATGGCAAGCATGTGCAAGTACAAAAACACACGGAGACATAGACACAGACACACACAGACACACACATACACACACACACACAGACAAATATAAAATGCAATACAAATTTTAGAAAGCACTATGTCTGGATGCTTCAAAAACTATGGAATTTATCAGGACTGGAGACATAGTTCAGTGGTTAAGAGCATTGACTGCTCTGGAAGAGGAACTGGGTTGAAATCCCAGAACACACATGGTGGCTAACAAATATCTGCAACTACAGTTCTGGGGGATCTGATGCCCTCTTCTGGCCTCTTCGGGCATTGCACAACACAGGTGGACTTACATACATGCAGGCGTAACACTCATACAAATAAAATAAAACAAATAATAAAGTTTCTTAAAAACTATGGAATTTACAAACAGACTTTAATATTTTTAAACCCTTTAATCACACTCTTTTGGGAATCTATTCACATTTTAAAACTTTATTCATTATATTATTCACAGTACTGGAAGAGTTTTAAAAAACTGAAAAACAGATTAACCATGATGATTAAATTACTAGATACAAGAACAATCATTTGAGGTGGTTAAACTATTCCTTTGTGAATGGTGCCCTCAAATCAAAACTTTATTATAAGTTGCTTAAAAATCATACACTGTGTGAGCCTGTGCATAGAAAAAGCAATTCAATAGAAAATTGCCTGTACAAATATTTCTGCATTCATATATTTGAAGATTTATTAAGGTCAGCAGACATATTTCTCATGGAAGTCTGGTATCCCTATTGATCCCGAATGATGAATCTTGCACACAGGTGTTCTGCAGAAAGCCAAAGTGATGAACTGAGATCCATCTCACATGCCTTTGTCCTAATTCTGGCATAATCATTCAAAACATTGGGTCGTTATATCTGATAAACTTACCTAAATTCACATAGAATTAGCTTTTGTTAGGATGACAAAATTTGTGAATATATCCATTTGGTGGAGTCACTTTTTAAGTGATGGCTATAATGCTTTTTGGCACTTGAACACTCATTGAAATGTAAGTCAGTTGGTTGACTTGAAACCCTGATAAACATTCTTTTGGTGTCAGGATAAAGGATGTTTTGCTTTAATTCATTGACCAGATAAACAAATATTATCTTTTGTAAGGGGTATGTATAATGTGTGTACACATGTGTATTCATGTGTATGAGTGTAGGTGCATGCATT
>NW_008479451.1:0-1964 GCF_000622305.1 Nannospalax galili
GGCTCCTCTGCTACCATGGGAGCTAGTTTTCAGGGAGGAGGCTTCCAGGTCAGTTAGAGCTCTATCCCTGCAAGTTCTGTGTCTAAAGTAGGTTTTCTTTTCAACAAAGGGTCCTATGATCAATTTCTGGAGCAATCAAGGACTGTGGCAATAGCCTGTGTTATATTTGGAGTCTCTTTACTACCCTGGCCAACAAGTGGAAGTGAGGTTTCGCCTGCCTGGCACTATTTTTGTTGTTGTTGTCATATACCCTTCAGCTATACACATGCACTCTTGTATAGATACCCACATTTTCAGTAGGCTTTTGAATTAATACATTTCCCTCTGGTTTTTCAGACCAGCTAAGTGTTTTTTCTCTCCCACAACACCAAATAATCCTTTCACCCCTCTTCCAAGTTAACTAGCCCCATCTTCCCCATTTCCCCTTGATAACGCCTATCTCCTACCATCCCTGTCAAGCTCCTTTTTCCCCTTTACACAAGTGGTTCCTTTCTATTTCTGTGGCTCCTATGGTTACATCAGGATAGATACATACATCTAATGAATTGGAACTAAGATCCACAAATGAGAAAGAGGATACATTGTTTATTTTTCTGAGTCTTTGTTACACCATTTAGAATAATAGCTGCTAGTTCCATTCATTTACCTTCAAATTTTCTTTTTCTTGCCCACTGAGTAGAACTTCATTGTGTAAAATGTATCATATTTTCCTCATCCTTTCTTCAGTTGAGGGACATTTAGGTTGTTCACTAGACCAAGGTAATTTTTTACTGTACTCCAATATGCATCCTTATTTTCATAGTGAAGTGTAGCTCTCACCATATCATCAAAAAGCATCTTTTTACAGCAGATGGAGACTGTTACAGAATTCCGTAACCAGCCACACAAAGAATAAGTATCTGTGAGATGTCCATCCTTAAGTGACACATTTACAATGCAACCTCTATACCCAAGACTCAGGGAACATATCAGAATAGGGGGCAGAAAGAATATTACTGCATCTCTCAGTTCTTCTCCATGAAACTTCCTCATACAACAAATAGCTATTAAGCCAGAAAGCTACATCTGGCCAAATTATAAATAAGAGACGATGGAGTACTCGTCCTTTGATAAGTACACCTTTTCAAACCTCTGCCACCCAGGGCTCAGGGACCATCGAAGAAGGGGGGGACAGAAAGATCATATGAGCGATGAGTGGTAAATAACCACAAGGAAACAGATTTTCCAAGAGGAAGGGAAATTGCTCGTGTGAAGCTGTAGCAACTGTTGCAGCATGCATAAGAGCCATACAAGCTCAAACCAGACGAAAACACAGCATAGAAGTGGGGAAATGGGAAGGAAGCCCCAAGCTAAACTGAGGAACTCCTGGAAACCAATAAGTACTGGGAAAAGGAGAGTTGGCTTTCTTTAAGGAAGTGACACTGGATAGGCTGACCAGGCTACACACTGAAAGACACTAAGGGACCCAAACGTGGCTCAATAGGCCTTAAGTAAATATGCATGAATACATGAAATTCAGTGGGTGGGGGGACTGCTGTGTGACATGCAGATGGGTATAAGGGGTCAAAATATAATCAAGATATATTATATGAAATTTGCAAAAATCAATTAAAAAAATAGAAGTTTCTCGTTTACTATTTCAATTGACTTTATGTAACACCTCAATATTATCTTTTCTCAAAATTATCTGTAGAGTAAAAATGTTATTTACCAATATTTCTAAGAAAGCTTGTCAAATTCTTAATTATGACTTAAAACACAATTCAGACTTCCATTTACATATAAATTTGACATAACCATGAATTATTAAAAATTCTTTGAGGGACTGGAGATTTCCAACACCCACATGGTGGTTAGCAACTGTCTGTAACTCCAGTTCCAGGGAATTTGATGCCCTCCTCTGACCTCCAGGTGCACTGTATGACACAGGTACACACACACACACACACACACATATATATATA
>NW_008479452.1:0-1966 GCF_000622305.1 Nannospalax galili
CCTGTCACTCCCAGGGGCCTTTGCGCCTGGAGCTTCAGAGCTCCTGCCAGGCTGATTGGGTAGCAGGTGACATGACAACAGGTAGACTGGCACAGTCCCTGGGTCCCTAACAGCCCTCCAGTTGGGCGAGAGGCTGAGAAGGAGCCAGCGAGGTCTGAGAAGGAGCAGGGCTGCTCCCAGACATTCCAAGGCCAGGTTTGAAAGGTTGCAGCCGCCCTCACCCTGCCCCAGATGAGCTATCAGCAGGACCACCCATCTTCCTCATTTTCCCACCCATGCCAATCCCAATTTGGGGGAAACTAATATTTATTAAGCACAACTGTGAGTAGGCAGTGATTTCATTTTACCTTGAGCAGATGGTGCTGTTAGTCCATGTGACACTGAGGACACCAAGACCCAGTGGTGCTCACTAATGTGCCAGGTCCTTGGCCAAGGAAGGCAGGATAAATCCCAGTCTCCCTGGTTTTCCTTCTACTCTGGCCCTGATACTTCCTAGGACCACAGCTCTTTAGGTGACTCTGAACTGATTCTTGAGACCTGAGCAGAGACTTCCTGTTCCCAAGTCCTCTGGCCCCTGAGTGTGGGTACATGTAATGCCTGGCCCCCGGCCCCTGGCCACCCTGTGCACTGCCCTGAAGGCTGTAGGACCTTATGACAGGGTGAAGGTAGCTGGGATTAGTGTCCTAAATAAGGAGGAGGCCCTGGCATGCTTCACAAACCCTCCTCTGCTCAAAAGCCTTCAGAGGCTTTGCTGCCCACACAGTGAAGCTTGTCTACAAACCTCCTCCTCCCCCTGACCCACCACCCCCCAGCACCCCGGGGCTCCCCTTGACCTCTTAGCTGCTAAACTATACAGATTCATGCTCCCCTAAGAAGCCTTGCAATCTTCCTCCCTCTCCTCTCCACTTTCTTCTCGGTGAAATATGGCCCCAGCCATCAGAAACATGAATCACCTGTCAGAATCATTCACGAATTTCATGAGCTGCTACAAATGGCTCCCCACAAGCAACATTTTAAAGTGAATTCTCCTTCCTTTCACTCCCTAGAGGCACATGCCCTGTTTGTGGGACTTCATGGGATTAATGGTTCTCTAACATCTCATGGCCCCCCACAACCCCCATCTATTAGAACCTCACTAAGTTTTCCAGCAGACCTCAGGAAGCGCTTTTCCCAAGCTTCCCCTCTGGAGGTGGCTCTTGCACCCAGAGGGCTGGGGTAGCTCAAAACAAGGCTCTGACTTCCTGGGGTTGAGGGAGTTGGTAGGACTCTGCCCCTCTCCAAGGCTGGTGAGAGATGCCAGCTCTATCACTGGGAATCATGAGAAATCTGGGAACAGCAAGCAAAGCCAAGGAATGTCCCACCCACCGCCTCTGAAGCCACTTCCTTCCTGGAAGGAGAACAAAGCACCAAGGGAAGATAAGGCTTCTCCCAGCAGGGCACGGCACACAGGGCTGCGGAGGGCTGGGCTCCAAGCAGGGAGGCTACCAGGAGGCTGCCTCGGGAGCCCAGGAGAGAAGGATGGGCACCAGGTCTGATCAGAAAGCCCTATCATTCCCTCCCTCTCTTCTGCCTGCCTCCCCCCACCCCCCTCTTTCGCCTTCCTCACCGCGTCCCCATCTCTTGTTTCTGGCTCCCATGACCACCCTCTCTTCTGGACCGCACTGCATGAAGACTCCCAATTTCCACGCCCTTATCTTGACATTCCAGGCCTTCCTGGTGGGCCGCCAACACACCTCTCCACCCCTTCCCGCTACAGACTCTCTCGGCCTGTACTTTCCTGCCTCTTGGCTGCTCATGGAAGTCCTGTGGCTCCCAGGGACCCGTCCTCCCCGCTGCCTCTGTCTCATCCTGTGGAAATCCTGACTCTCACAGAGGACCCTACCCCAACCAACTCCTGTACGCTACCTTCCCTGAGCACCACTACCTTACTCCTAGCCAGAATAGTTCTCCCCTATCCCCTTTCTAG
>NW_008479453.1:0-1963 GCF_000622305.1 Nannospalax galili
TTATAAGGTAGAAATGGGGCTGGAGAGATGGCTCAGCAGTTAAGAGCACTGAGTAAGTAACTAAGATGGTCTTTCTACTATAAATGGGAGTTTAGTATCCCCCCCAAAGGCCTATGTGTTAAAGACTTGGTCCTCAGAGACATGGTGTTGGGATGAAAACTTTAAGATGTCTGGCCCAATGGGTGGTCTTTTGGTCATTGGGGGTGCATGGGAGCCCCAGTCCTTTTATTTTTTCACTTCCCCTCGCTGGCCACGAGGACAGTGACGTTGCTCTGTGACATGCTCCCACTCGAGTGCACTGCCACAGGCCTAACACGACGGAGTCAGCTTTCACAGACTGCAACGCCTGAATCTGTAACCCAAACAAACCTTTTCTCTTTTTAGGTTGGTTAACTATATCAGGTCTTGTTACTGTGACAGGAAACTGACACTCTCATCTTTGAAGCATAGAGATTTCACTGAAGTGTGTCTAAAGGTTGTTGTTCCTTAATTCGCTCTTTCTAAGCTTCTGTGGCTCTTTCAGTCAGACAGGGCAGGCATTTCTTCAGTGTAGGGAATATGCTCACATTTGGTTTTATGACCTGCTCATCCACATTCTTCATGTGCCACGACTCCCCATCTTCTGACACTCCTGTTGTTAATGTAATTGATCCTTTGGATTCATCCTCTAATTCTTTTTGCATTATTTCCATTGTGAGGGTGATTTCTCTGTGTCCTTTGATATTTCTTTCTCTTGGTCTCTATGAAAACAAAGTCTATTCTCAGCAGTGAACATTCTTTTTTTTTTTTAATTCAGAAATATCATTCTTAGTTCCAGCAAGTCTTTTCTGTGCTCTAATTATATCTTTGTTTTAATGATTTTTATTAATGTCTTCTTTCTCTTTCCATTAGTTCAACTACGAATGAGGCTGCCAGCTCTTGTTGCTCATCCTGGTACGGCTCCCTCTGGTTACATAGTCCCTTTGAATCTGTCGTAATTTCTCATTGGTTTTCCACTTCTTACTCCTTTTTGGGTGCTCCCCTAATAACTGCCCTGGTCAGCCAGTTGGGGTATTCTATCAGGGAGAGCCGAGGCAGGCAGCACGGGCATATACTGTGTGTGTTGGTGTTCTGCCGATGGGCTGATGGAGTCTTTTTTCAACAGTAGACTGGACCTGACATGGCTCACTACAAAAGCATCATTTGAGTCCAAGAGGGTCAATAGTTGCTATGACTTAGTGGCCGCTTCAAATTCAACACTCTGAAGTCAGGAGACACGAAGCCCCTTTCTAAGGGGACAGATGGATATGTTTTCTCAGAGCAGGAAAGTGGAGACTTTCATTCCTCGGAAAGGAAATCGTCCTCTGCTGTTGGTGTGTAGATGTTGTCAGTGAGGTACCATGTACCAGCAGTCCCAACCTGTTCTATCCCTGACAAGTCCTTTGGAATCTGCCTCTAATCTCTCACTTTTGTTGGCTGAAGTGACAGGACTGAAAAGGACAGGGACAAGGGCATGCTTTCTCTTTGGCAGCCATCGTGGCGTTCAGCTTACCTTCTTGCAGTGTTGGTGTGACAGCCCCAGCACCTCAGTGGCTCCCATTTCCTAAGGTGTAATATCCACACCTTAAGCCTTTACGATGAGCCCCTTCAGGCTAGATTCACCAGAACAAGCTCTATTCTCTGTGCTTCCCACTGTCCCAGACTCTTCCCTCTTCCCAAAGCTACGCCGTGCCTCCCGCTTCTGAGGCTACGCACACACTCCCTTCGAGTACAAGTCTCCGTGTCATTCTCTGATTCAGATATATGTTTTACAGGTGGAAGTCACAACTGGAATCCTTTTCTTTCCCTTCCCCATCTTCCATAGCTCATTCGTTCTTCAGTGGTGACATTAACAAAGTATATCACATCTATATCGTTTTGTCTCTTTCCACATTGTCTTATATGAAATACAGCGCCACTCTGTGCTATTGAATTGATACTGTGG
>NW_008479454.1:0-1771 GCF_000622305.1 Nannospalax galili
CACCACAAAAAAAAAAAAAAAAAAAAAAAAAAAAGCAGCACTATTAAATCTAAGTCTAAAAGATAAACTTTTCTCTGAATTTCTTGGTACCTTTTCCTTGAATGGACACGTTTGCCTAATTATAAAAACTCTGCTTGCCTTTGTCACCCAGGCTCTTTTGAGACCTTGTCCAGGACACAGTCATTCGGGCTCTTCGCTCCTTTTAAATGGATGCTGGTTGCCATGGAAACATGGATAGCCTCCACTTTGGACAAGAATCACTGAAGCTTTTTATGGAATGGAATTACTCTCGGTCTTTTCTTTTGGCTGACATATATCCCATAGCTAAGTGAATGGGTTTGTGTAATTAACCTAAGAGTGTCTGTGCTGATGTGGCATAAACACAGGTGCCAGATCTTTGCTTTCAGACAGGCTCATCTAGGCCCTCTGGAAAAACAATGTATTTCCAGAATACACTAAGATGGGTTCTCTGAGATGGGATATTATATGTAGCTCACAGTACCCCTGAGTATATCAGCGTCCTAGGACCAGAGACTAGCTTGACCCAAAGGCTGAAGTCACACCATGTGGGTAGCGTAAGCACTGGAGCGTCTGAATGGGGATTCTGGCACTGATCCTGTTGCTGAGGAACCCCATGCCACTCATTTTTGAAGTGCTGCATTATCAAAGCAAGAGGTTTCAATTAAATTAGAGCCACGGCCATTTTCAGACTGGAATTCTGATATGGGCCCATGCTGAGACCCTTAATTGATTGAGTAGGTCTCTTCAAATTGCTTTGTGTGTAGCTGGACAATCTCACCTTGGCTGAAGCTGGTTGAGAGGAGACACCTGGGGACTCCAACTGAGCTTACTGACCTTCCAAGTGCTGCTGCCATCTTGCAATGTCTTCAGTCAGTCTTGCTGTGGGATGAACAGCCATGCATGCAGCAATCAGGTAGTAATTCATGGCTAACTCTCTCATGCTGACTACATGTAGCTTGTCCTGGCACCGTGATCAATGGAGGTGACCACATTCTTGACATTTTTTATCTATCAAATTCAGAAGCTCTCACTGAAAAATGGGAACAGATGGCCCAGCATAGCTCAGAATCACCTTTCTATCATGGTCTCTCTCTTCTGGTAAGTGGTTGTGATAGTGACTGATCTGCCGTTGCCATGAAAAGTCCTTATAATCACATCTAGGGCCTTCTAAAAAAGCAGTATACTTGAATGTAAGACACTACAGCTGTTGCTTTTATGTTATTGTATATTTCTAACAATTTTATTGAATAGAATTCACATCCTGCAGAGCTCCACCATTCAATGTGTGTAGTTCAGTGCCTCTTATTACAACCAGTATTATAACTACCACCAGAATCAAATGAACAGCATTTCCATCGCCCAGAAAGAAACCCCACGCCCACCAGCAATCGATCCCGGTTCCTCCTGACTCCTCAAGCTCTAGGCATCTGCTTCCCTTCTATTTCTGAAGTTTTTTTTGCACATTTTGAATATATGGAATTGTGTGGTATGTTGTCTTATATGGCTGGCCACATGCTTCTTCCATTCATCATAAATTTTTACATATTTTATTGCACTTTTGTAATCTCATACAACAGTTCTTTATCAAATTGAGACCCCCTCTCCCACCCATGTTTCCCCCATCCCTCCACTGGACCTCATGTACTCCACCATACATGTTAAATTCTATCCAGTCAATCATTTGTACCCAGATGACCTCCAGTGTAAATTCATCCACTGGAGTCTAGTCAGTCCATCTAGAGATTGTATG
>NW_008479455.1:0-1966 GCF_000622305.1 Nannospalax galili
AAAAAAAAACAAAACTGTCAGCAAAGTCTCAAAATAGCTTTACCAAGGTCTGTCAAGTTTGGGGAGATAATCCAGGGATACGCTACAAGAGTGGACACAGATGAGTCAGCTCATTGGAGCTAACAACAGCTCAGGGAGTAGGGTTTGGGGTAAAATAGTTCATTGTTTAGAAGGAGTCTTTATGTTCCATGCTGACATTTTTCTTGGCCTTGGGGAAGTCTTAGTTATTGGATGATTATTAACTTCCAAGTCTGCTCACATACAGGACTACAAGCCTACCAAGGCCCATGGGGCCAGGATGTGAGCCTCAAGGGACCCACTGGTGTTCTCAGGCCCCTTGCTGTGGAGCTCCCCATCTGTAGTTCAGCTTTTCTGTAAGAAGATACTGTTTCAGAGACCCTCAGGCAGGTCTTGTATCAACTCTACCTTTGAGATCCTATCTTTCCAAAATCATCTAGGTTCCCCCAAATAGACCTAAGATGTCACAGACATAAAATCCCACATGGATGCCTTCAAACAGACAACAGGAGAAACCGGGCAAAGCCTTTTGTTTCTAATACTCTACTCAAAAGGATGTCAAATGCAAAGTCAAACAGCATAGCAGGCCTTTTTGAACTTTTTCATGTGGTTTTTGATTTCTAGGAAAAGGAGTCGAATTACTTCCTACTCTGTAACCATTATAAAATTCTTATTGGATGAATAGTCAATCAGCCTCTTTCCTCACCTAGATTTTTAGTAAGGGATGAGGGGCAGGGCAGCTGGGAAGACATGATCACAGTAGTTATAACCATGTGGGAGGAAGTTAGAGATCTAAAGTGTAGTCTGAGGACAAAAATTAAAGATACGCATTATGTACTGGATCTTTGCTAAGATTTTAGAACTGTTTATCAAACAGGAAGATATAATCATGTGAGCGGATGGGCTTACATGTCTGATGACAGTGACTGTTTCACTATACGTGGCTATGACATTGTGTGCAGACCTTACACATACTATAATTATTGTTACTGCTGTCATTATTGTTTCTGTGTCAGTGTGAATGCTTAGCAGCTTGACCACTTCATCTCCCAAGTAACGACACCAAGAAAGACTGGAGGTAGGTTTTGCTGAGTACACACATCTCTCACAGTGCGTTTGTTTATAATGACTCCTGGTCATCTCCAGTCCCAAGTACCTAGCCCCATGCCAGTCCCGGGAGGGGGGCAGGTCATAAACAGGCTTCTAGATGCATACAGACGAGCTCCTTCCCTTACCTGGGGAGACTCTAAATACTGGCCTTCCTTGAATAGACGAAGAGGCTCTTTTTAACTTGAAGGCATGGAAATTTTGTTATATTGTGAGCCTTAGTTTTCCAATAGAAACCTAAAGCTACACATAGATTATGTGTGACTTTGCTGAGTTCTGAATGTCATCACCAAATATGGAGCTGAAACTTAACTCTCACTGGGAGGAAACTGGAGGGTGGGAACCAAACCTGACTATTTGGAGGTGGGCCTGTTAATAAGGCCCTAACCCCACGGCACTGTGGTGATAAAAAGGAGGGGATGCCTAACTAGGACGTTGTGTCTGTGTGGTCCTGTGACTCCCTGGGCCACCTTCACACTGTTTCTGCCAGCAAGGAGGGTCTCACTATACCGTCAGCTGATTCTGAACTTTCCCATCATAACTGCTAATTCAAATAAACCTCATTCTTTGTAAACCCTGCACCCTGTGATGTTCCGTTATAGCAGACTAGTACGCTGTACACTAAGTCCCTTCCATTCTCAGTGGCTGAGTGAGCAGCTCAGCACCAGATGAAGCCCATGTGTAGCAGAAGCTGAGCTGTTTCAGACGCTCCCCAAACAATGCTCATCGCTCTCAGATATCACCAGGTACAGCTTATCTGAAGCTTTCCCAGATCTACCTCGGGGCGCTGTGATGCATTTCCAAGAGGCTGCTGACTTTGGTCCTTGATTATCGCTTCTCC
>NW_008479456.1:0-1966 GCF_000622305.1 Nannospalax galili
GTGCTATGGGCTTACATTAATTTTTTATTCAAGTTTAGTGGTTCTAAAGCTGTAATTGGAAAGAAACTTTTAAGAGAGGACTTGTGACCTTGTATAGTTTGGCTTTGCTGGTGATATTTTTGTTAATAGAAATGGTAAAACTATGGAAATCTGCACCATCAATCCACACATTTGCTCTACATAAGCTTGTTTTGCGCCATGGATATACCTGGTAAACAGATTGCATGTTTACCTTAAAGCTTGTGGATGATGTAGCACCATTTCATTTTAAAATTGATGATGGGGCAATAGTTCTCTCTTGTTAAAGCAGAACTGGTGTGCCAGCATTGACTGTATTGGGCAGTGTTGCTGTTACCACACTAGGTATCTACAGAGGTCTGTTAGGAAAAGCAGATCTCTTCTACAGGATGAGTGAGGGTTTCCTAAGATGGCTGCACGTAGAAGCCAGTTTTGTCGGTGCTGAGCAGCTCATGGGACTGAGAAGGACCGGTAGGCTAGATTCCTTCTGGTTGTTTTTGTTGTTGTTTTAATATTTTTGTTTTTAATATTTTCATTGAGATGTCATATGTCACTTAATTTAAACTGTATGATCCTCTGTGTGTTTTCTCTCGTACATTCACTGAGTTGAAACCATCACTGTAATCAATTTTAATCCCTTTTCATCACCCATAGAAGATATCAAGTGGAAATTGCCATTTCTTACTGGGACCAGTCCTGGTAACTACTAGTCCACTTTTCCACCTTTATGATTTGTCTATTCTAGACATTTATGTCGATGGTATCATACAGTATATGGTCTTTTAAATTTTAATTTAATATTTTTGTCAGTTCTTTGAGAATTTCATATGATGTGTATCCATAATATTCACCCTCCACTCACCCAATTCCTCACAGATCCACCCCCACCTCTCCACTCTCACCGAACTTCATGTCCCCACCAAGTCCAGATTGAACTTCCCATGTACTTCTGGGTGTGTGGGGTCATTCACTGGAATGTGACCTAGGGGCCACACCCTTAAAGAAGCTGTCAGCTGATTCTCCCTCCCCAAGAAGCTATCAACTGTCTGCACCGCCTCAGCTAGGAGTGGGGAATATATGGCCTTTTCTAAGTAACCCTTCATTTAGCTTAAGGGTTTTGATGATCATCCATGGTGTACCCTATATCAGTGCTTTGTTCTTTTTTTATGGATGAGTAATATTCCATTATATGGTTGTACCTCATTCCATGGTGCCACCTGTTGAGATTCTCTTCTGTCAACTCTTACAGCAACTTTCTAATCTGTCTTCTGGTTTCTAGCCTTTTCTGTAATGGCAGTCTGCATCTTAAAACCTTTGATAGTTTCCTGCTGCCTAGAGCATGAAGTAAAAACTCTAAGCTTTCTGTCAAGTCACACAAAAATCTTTACACTCTAGTGTTCCCACCTTCCCATCCTCAGCACCTAGCGTAGGCCTGTGTCCTAATAACGTAAGTTATTTTACACCTCCGTGTTCTTGTTCGTTCTGTTTCTCGTTTAGGATTTCATGTCTTATGTCTGCCTAACGAATGCCTTCTGGCCCAAATGTAATTACTTTGTCCCTCTGTTCTTCAGGTTCTTTATACACACCACCGTATTGCATTTGGTAACTCTTATTTCTGTTTCTGTGTGCCCTCAGATAAAACATGTGCTTGACAGGTAACTGCTTACTGTTTTTTGAACTGTGGTGTGACTGCAGTGATGAACATATGTAACCCTCTCCAGTGGGTTAAACTTGAGGCAAGGGGCCTGCATTACAGCACAGAAACTTGTGATTTAGTGAACTCTGGTACATATCATAAAATGAGAGGGCTTGCTAATACATTTTGCAAAGAATAGCTCAAGAGTCAGATTATCATGGGACTTTTAGTTGGATTATGCAGAGAAAGTTTCATGCCTTTAGAATCAATCCCACAGTAGTGATACTTTAAAAGATAGGTAGTATTTTTTTT
>NW_008479457.1:0-1966 GCF_000622305.1 Nannospalax galili
ATATATTTATTTTTCCACTAACCCAAATTAATGAGATGTTTTTATCACATTAAACCTACTTTGATGATACTGTTCTTTGGGTTCAAATTAGGATAGGTTTTATGTTAAGATAGAATATGCCTGAATACTGGAAAATGTCCAGCCACGTAATATGTTTTCCCTGAAGAAAACATTCCCTTTGTCATCAGTTAATGTTATTAAAACTAATCAAAATATAAAAACTTGTTAAACAAGAAAAAAAGTCACCCAAAGTCAGAAGCTGAGGAAAATGTGGTGACTTAGACTCTGTTATTAACATCCCTCCATTCAAGACCCTTGTAAGTGATTGCTGGACAAAGAAATTGCTAACCACTATGGTTTTTACCATGACTGACTCATGCTGATAAAATAGTCTCTTTTTTCTTTCTATTTCTTGGGTTATTAGTGTTATTCTATTGTATTTGGAGCTGAATTTGAAGCAAATCAATACTCATTTATTATAAAGAAAACAGATTTAAGAAACAATGAACTTGACTATTCTGATAAAACACAGCAAGCTCAATCAAAATATTAATGAGGGTTGCGTAAGGGATTTGATTTATATGCTGTGTAAAGAAATCTAGGAAGCAAGTGTAAGTTTTTATTGTCTTTTCTGTGAATGACTATTCATAAATATAAAATTAGTATTTATTAAAATAAATTGAGCACTTCATTGCAAAATTGGCCATTGTAAATAATGATCCTTTTATTATCTTCTGCTTGCCTTACTGCCTTTTAAATTTTAATCACCTCTGTAAAGTATCAACCTTAGTTTGCCAAGATTTATGTAAAAATAAATATCCATTTATGAGTCTAACTTATGCTTTATAAATTTCTCACCATGTAAAAAGCTTTTGTCTGCAAGATGGAATAATTCTAATGCAACACGAGGGGAATCCATGATGAAAATACCATCTGGTGTCAGGGATGATGAATCCCTGATTTGGGGGAGATATGGTGGTCTAGACCTGTCAGTGCCAAGGGTAGTGACATTTCAGTTTGGGAAGGGTGAGCTTCTGAGATATTTTCTGTGAAAGGAGACCAAAGAGGTGATGAGAGTCACTTATAGCAAAGTATCTCCCCTGCCTAAATACCAAGGCATTTGGAATTTTCCTTTTGATCTTCCATTCTTTGAACGTTTTTTGTTTTGTTTGACTTTTCTGGAAACAAAGAAAAACATGTAACTAGTCTTGGGAAAGGAGTCATCAAAGCAAGTTAACATCAAGGCACGAATGAGCACTTTCCTGTCAAGTGGAAGATCAAGGCCATGGGAGTGGACAACAGCTCAGAAAAGGAGAGAAAAACAGAAATCTCTTCAAAACTCCAGTGGGGTCACAGCAAAGAGCAGTGGCAAGGAGACAAGCTAGGACTTCCCCACGAGTTCACCAAGGCTAACACTGCAAAGCTGGCTATATCAGATGTCACCATAGTGACTACCAGACAAAGAAATATGACACACAGGAGTTGACAAAAGGAAACTTTCCTCAAGTAGTTGCACATGTGGCTGATACATTAAGGGGATTGCAATGTAAAGCCCTAGACTTTCATCTCAGAGTAAATCACCAATGCTGGCTACTGTATCCAACCCCAGGATCATTGTCACAGGAGAAGGTACTGTTGGGGCTACATTGATCTGAAAGTCCTAACTGTTGCTCATAAGAGCTTGCCTCATGATTAGACTAGACACAAAATGCTTCCCTTAACTTATAAGTTAACCTTTATTAAATCAATAATAGAAATTATTTTCTTAAAAGTTAAATTAGCAATTATTTCTCACTTTAATTTTCCTTTTCCTTTTTTCTAGTATACATATTTTCATATACATGTGCATTCATACATATGCACGCATTTATCAGTAAACATCAATATCAACTAATATACTGACTAGCCCTGTTTATTAGCATAACTATTACATTCATTCACTCATTTAAAACTTTCTTTGTGCATG
>NW_008479458.1:0-1967 GCF_000622305.1 Nannospalax galili
TTGAAAATAACAAACTGAGAAACTCTATCAATCAATAAGACTGAAGAAGAGAAACAGGAAGAGGAAGCAGCAGCTAAAACTAACAGACACTTTTCAGAAGGGAAAATACACATGGCTCCAAGTATGAAAGGCATCTAGTCTCATTATCAACCAGTACAATGCAAATCAAATGATACTATCCCTTAGGGTTGTTTGAGGATTAAATGATCAAGTATTTAAAGCACCTGGTACATGTGATTATAAAAACCATAGATCTAGCTGAAGATGTAGGTCAGCTGTGGAGCATGTGATTAGCATGCAGGAGTCCCTGGGTTCACCCCCCCTACCAAAAACAATCATATTTATTTATTAATTAATTAATTAGAAATGAATCTATATCCTCAATGGTCCTTTCTGAACTTTTAGGGACCATATTTGAAAGCATGAAGCAACTCTTCAAATCTCAGTACCCACTAATAACCTGAACTTCCAAATCTTAGAATGAAATTTGGATTCCTTTCAGGAACAAACAGCATCAATCCACACACAATCTAAATGAACTGACCCTGCCACTGGAGTCTCATTTCTCTAATGTTATTGCTTGTTATGCTCTATTTTTAAACCCCCTTTAAATTCATTTGGCATTGGTCCAATCACAGGCACCTAGGCAAGACACTTGAAATTCTTTCTGAGAATAAATAGGGTATAAATAAACACTACCAAATGAGCCTCTGCAGGCCTAGGCCTGTCACTCAGAGGCCCTCTGTGTCTCCACGCATCCTCTGAGCATGATCCAATCTGTCTGTGGGTTATCCACAATTACACAAAGTCTGTCATCCCCGTGGGTTGCTATGGAGAAGTCTCAAAGTCAGCACCTGAGTCAGCACCCCGAGAAATGTACTTGGTCTTTGGAAGAAGCCTTAATTTGGCCAATTCTAAAAAGGTTTTCAGCCAAGGTAGTCTATGTATAATTGAAAGGGACGATGTCCACACAGGACCAGTGACCAACAGACTACTCACGTCTGCACGTACCACGGGAGAGGAAGTGGCAGAAGAGTAGGGAGGGGGCGGCGTCTCTGTACCCATTTCAGGATCTTCCTGCTCACTCTCGCTGTAACATTCTGTAACAGAAAGGAAAATGCTTCAGGTGTCAAGGCTGTCATCATTTATTCCATGATGTATGAGCAGAGGTTTTTCTCCATCTGCCTATTGCAATTTCAATCCAATTCAGAAGTAAGCAAACAGAAAGAAAAAAGAAAAGCAAGAATCCATCAAACTATCTGGTGAAAAGGAATTCAGAAGGGGGAGAAACAAGAGGTCCTCCACTGCTCCTGCCCTCAGAGCATCCAGTGAAGGAGGGGGGCTAATGTAGCTCAGGAGAAATGAAAGAATTCCTCTGAGAGGCACAAGTCACTGTAGCTCAGTCAGCAGCAAGGACAGAGATCAAAATGAGCTTTGCAGGAGTCTGACTGATAACTCAGCCATCAGTGTGTGCAGGAGAACCAGGCTGGGCCATGTATACGGAGATCCTAGGGGAGACATTAGAACGTGAAGCTGAAAGGTTTAGGGGTAATATCATAGAAGGTCTTAAACACCAGTATAAGAAGTCCTTTTGCACATGTCTCTCTTCCCCAGTTGCTATCCATTGTGTGCTTACTTTATGGACAAGAGGGACAAGAAGATGGTTAGACACAGATTTCACAACATTAGTTGGATTTATTTGTTTAAATCAAGCTGCCATTTTTACATTTCTAAATTTAAGATTTTGTAATCAAAGATATAGTCTGAGTATCATATGATCCAAGCATTTTAATGCCAATATCTATGCAGTGGCCCTGGTACCAAAAGTCTCACTGGTCTCCACATTAAAGAGCAATTACAGTACAAAGAAGTAGACTCCTGAAGTTTGTGAGCTCTGAAAGCCACAACTGAGCTAAAAACACTTGGGTGGCTCCCAGTCTGATCTTCAGGCTCCAAGAACACTCTCA
>NW_008479459.1:0-1961 GCF_000622305.1 Nannospalax galili
CCTTGAACTCACAGAGATCCACCTGCCTCTGCCTCCCAAGCGCTGGGACTAGAGGCGTGCACCACCACATTTGGCGAGACCTATTTTTTTTTAAAAAATAGTAACATACCAAGTCAGCAGAGGAAATTTCATGGCAACTCAGCATTCGGCCTGAGGCATGTTTTGCTTATGCTTTTATATTATTGACTCCTTTTATCAAAGTCGACAGTGTGAAATATAGAAGACGCACATGTAAAGGTGGGGCCAAAGTATGGCTGCTAAAGAAAATAAGATTAAAAAGAAGTCAAGAACTTTTCACTGGTGCAAGAGGAAAGATGCTGCACCTCAGAAATCAGCAAGACCTCATCTGTTGCAGACTGAAGGATGGGAAAATAGAAACTCTCTTGAAGGGAGCTGGAGAGACGGCTCAACAGTTAAAAGTGCTTGCTGCTCTTCTAAAGGACCTAAGTTCAGGCCCCAATACCCTTGTTGGGTAGCTTACTACTGCTTGTAATTCCAGAGAGACTTTCCCTTGAAACCTGGCATGGTGGCACATGCCTGTAATCCCAGCACTCATAAGACAGATATGCTAGGATTGCCATAAATTTGATGCCAGCTTGGTGGCCTACATTGTGAGTTTTAGGTCAGCTAAAGAGAGACTTTGTCTCAAAATTCAAAACTTAAAAAAGACAGAAAAGGGGGCTAGAGAGTTGGCTCAGCAATTATGAGTGTGTGCTGCTTTTCCAAAGGATTCCAAGTTCAGTTCCCAGCACCCACAGTGAATGGCTCATAACCACCAGTAACCCCTACTCCAAAAGACCTGATACCCTCTTCTGACCTCTGCAGGTATTTACAGATGTGTGGAATATACTCACAAAAACACATACATATAAATAAAAACAAATCTTTTAAAAAATGTGTATGAGTGTTTTACTAGCATGTATGTAAGGGCATCTGTGTCATTCTATGCCAGCAGAGGCCAGAAGAAGGCATTGGATTCCCTGGAACTGGAATTACAGGCAGTTGTTACCTACCATGTGGGTGCTGGGAACTGAAACCAGGGTCTTCTGCAAGAGCAGTCAGTGCTCTAAACCACTGAAACATCTCTCCAGCCCCATAAAAATAAATATTAAAAAAAGACACACAAAGATATTCCCTTGATAAGAGAGCTCTGCCTGGAATACCTGGTTAGCATAGAACCATCTAGGAATTTATTTACCCAGGATTTATTTTATTCTGTTCAGCCTTTCAGGCACCCAGAGGCTGCTACAGCTATAGTCCAAGGGATCTTGGCTACTTGAGCTAGCAGCAGACCTTGTTGTCACCCTTGATTCTGTAGGCATACTGAATGCAAGAATTGCGGGATCATGGAAGCTTCCACCCAGGCTTGGGAGGGCAGGCGATTTGTCACAGATCAGGTTCCCTGCGGGCAGCTCCTGAAAGGGGCAATTTATGAAGTTGGAGGAATAAAGCTGAATATGCCATGGAGACCCCAGAAAGTTAGAAATGCCAGGACCACAGAACATCTACCAAGTGAAGCTATAGACAACAAGCACAGCCTGTCCAAGTCCACAGGGGCTGAAAATGACAAAGCAGTGGAGCACAGGTCTCTCCAAGGCTATCAGTGCTCACATCACACCATTGTGTGCCCCAGGTGATTACCATGGAGCTGTAGGGTTTAACGTTTCCCTGCTGGGTTTCAATCTCACTTTGATCTGCCTGCCTCTGCCTCCTGAGTGCTGGGTTTCTTTTTTTTGTTGTTTGTTTGTTTGTTTGTTTTTTTAGACAGGGTCTCCATTTGCCCCAACTCACATGGAACTCTCTAAATAGACCAAGCTGGCCTTGAATTCACAGAGGTTCGCCTACCTCTGCCTCCTGAGTGCTGGGATTAAAGATGTGCACCACCACGCCTGGATCCAACTGTCTTTATTTTTTATTTTATTTTTTGAGACAGGGTCTCCCTGTAGCCCCAGCTGGCCTGG
>NW_008479460.1:0-1968 GCF_000622305.1 Nannospalax galili
GAAACTCAGATATAACAAGAGTTGTAAAGTGGTTCCTGGGAAAGTATTCAAAAGAATGAGAGATGGTGAGATTTCAGGCAGGTGGGCTTAACTGGCACTGGAAACCTTTTTTGGCAGTGAACTATTTTGCCTCAAGGCTCTAGGCCAGGAAACCTTTAGGTAGTTTTCAGGTTTTTTGTTTCCCTTAGGTAGGCCTGGAAATAGCTTTCATTTAGTTTTCAACTCTGGCTTGGAGGCCTTTCACTTTTAACTCCAGTCTCACCCCCAGTGTCAGAACTCCTAGGCCTACCTTGGGAGAGCTCTTCCTCTTTTCTGCTTCTTTTCTGCTGATCTTCTCGGATTTCTTGTTCAGTGCTTCAAAGAGAGAAGGAGCAAAGCCAGATGTTTCTGGGGGCCCTGAGTTGTGGTGAAGTGGGAGGAACAGAGGACGGCTCTGGAAAGTCTCAGGGTGGAGGAGAGAAAGAGGGACTGGGGATGAACTATATTATGGAAATCAAGCCAGCAGGTTTTTGTTAGCCTGGCTGCTGACCTGGAGAGCAGAGTGCTCTGAGGGGAGGCAAGCAGGAAGTCCAAGGGGCCCCGGGATCTATCTGTGGCATCCATTAGAGACCTAGACCTGATCCTTTGACCTTGTTAGCTCTGGGCCATTCTATCACTCCAGGTGCCCCTTCTTAGTCTTTAACCTTGCAGGTGCAAGGACATTGTGATCCTCTGAAAATGGATTCAGTGTTTTGTTCCCAGATGCACCTTGTGTTACCTATTTTCTATATTCAGAGTGCAGAGCCAGACACACCAGCTTTGAATCCTGACTGCCATTAACTTACATCTGATCTGTAACTTACTAAACCTCCTTGATAGTTTTCTCAATTGCTAAAAAGGTTCTGTAATAAACCAAATATATCTATAAAGCAAAAAGTCTAGCACACCAAAGGCACTCAATGGATACCAATGTTTCCTCTTTTCCCTACTCTTCCTTCTCTTTATGTCTGGAATATTCTCCACACCCCCAGTGAGAGGCAAGACAATAAAGAGATACTTGTTTTGAGCTTACGTGTAGAATTCTGGTTCTGCCCATTAGGATCTATGTGATCTTATTCTATAATAGTTAATATCTGTATGCTCCAATTTTACCAGTTGTAAAATATAAAAACTAAGACCCACCTCAGTGTTTAGCACACCTTATGAATATTAATATTGTTTCGATTATGGGGACTAAATCCAGGGCCTCATGCACTCTGAGCACGAGCTCTACCATTGAGCTTCAGCCTCAGTTCATGCCCATTATTGTCAGGTGAAGTCAAATTGCAAGATCTTCAATGCCAGCCTAATTAATACTGCTCATAATTTTCCCTTCCGTGGCAAGACTGGTTTATCCCAGCCTAGGTCATATTCCACAGTATTTCTTGAAGTTTGTTAGTGTTGATAGGATTTCTGAAAATCCTTAAGTTTCACAAATGCTAAATTAAACCAAGTTCCCTAAGCATCTTGACTTCAGACTTTCTCACAATCTCTGACAGATTAAGCTGTATATTAGATTGGCGGCATGCAGGGCTTTCCCAAACCCGGTGATTCAAGGGATATTTTATTCTCCCAGGAATGAGCAAGAAGAAACCATGGCTATCCTGGTAGCAGCTTGCTCAACAGGCTTGGCACACTGTACTCCCTTATGGGCCAGAGCACAGAGGCTAGGTCCCAGACCAAACTACTTACCCACGATAGAGACAGAAGAAAAATCCAACAGGTTCATGGAGGAGTTGCTCCTCAGGCTCCTGTCATCTCTGAGCATCTCCTCGGGTACCAGATGGCTGTAGACAGTGAGGAAGCATTGGAAGACCACAAGGGTGGCCAGGAGCAGGCGGGTGACATCCATCCTGAGAGCCCAAGAGGGACAGAGAAGGTGGTTGGTGGTGGATGGGAGGGGTAGTGGCAAGAAGATACTCCTTCCTGCTTTCTGTGTTCCTTTAGGCT
>NW_008479461.1:0-1967 GCF_000622305.1 Nannospalax galili
ACATGGGTGCACTTACCTACATGCATGCAATACATGCATACACATAAAATTGAAATAATAATTTTTTTTAAAGAAGTAGAGCGCAATTTAAAGGGGCCCAGAAGACTACCTGGACCACAGATTGCATGGGGGAAGTTCTCTGAACACTCCTAGAGTTAAGAGGTTTCTTTCCAATAGGAAAGCCTGTGATTGTCTATCCTACCAGCTGGTTTTAGGTTTTGTTGTTTGTTATTTGTTTTTTGCTGCCCCTTAACTGTCAAAGCTCTTACTTCTAAGACCTCATTGGTGCCTGCATCACAGCTGTTACTTCTAAGACCTCATTGGTGCCCGAGTCTCAGTCATTTTTAGCCAGTAGAAAGGAAAGCAATATTTATGTGTGTTGATCTCATCTGTATTGTCCCAGGCTTATTAGTTTGGTGAGAAACAGAGTAAGAAAGTAGAGGAACTGTGGTCTTGGAATCAGGTAGGTCTACTCATGCATGCTAATTCTATCACTCTCTGAGTGACCTTGAGTGGGTTAAGTTCTATGTACAACTGGGTTAACAGGATTACATCACAGAGGTTGTGAAGATCAAATGAGATAGTATCTGATACATGCCTTGTTTCATATCTGCCACTTGTATATTGCTCCAAATGCATGATGTCTTTTGTTATGTATGTGGCTCAATGCAGATAACACTGTAATGAAGCACTTCTGACAGAAGTTCTTGGGAAAGGCTTTCTTTTTAAATGTTGAAATGTCATCGGTAAATTCATCTTGCATCAGACTTGGAGGGATTTGTCTTACCACATGATTAAGGTTCCCCCGCCCCCATCCCACCTTCCTTAAAGATCTTGACTCACCAATGTCAGTGTGAAACAAGTTTAGGGATATTGTCTAAGGCTTCCACAGCCGTGAAACACCATTATCTTTAGTGTTTTGCATTCCTCACTGACATGCTATACTAGCTAAGCATTTTTTGAGATTTGGTAAAGAAATAATCAGCAGTAAGAAAGTAGTATTTACTGAAATCAAAAACAAAACAAGGGGCAAGTAAAAAGCTCATACGACTGAAGGGTTCAGAAGGAGATGAGAACAGGCGCTCCAGCATCAGGCACATGGTCTGTGTCTTAAATGGAACATTGCAGCCTTTAGCCTAGAATTCAAAATTCTCGACAAAAAACGAATGGCCAGCTTAGTAGGAATTAGCTTCAAAATGCTTCTCAGAAGCAGGTAGGTCATATGGAGTGTCTGAGGCAGATAACTGAGGATACAGGAGCATATATTGGGAACTCTTTGCTTAGATGAACGAGGTCCTCAAAGGGATCCGAGATCTATGTCTCTTTTGTGAGTGGCTATAAGCAACTGAGAAACTGAAAAGTAGAAGAAAACAAATTTAAATGGCCAGATACCTGGGAAACCCAGTCCTGTTAATACAGCCTGCAGGAGGCAAGGCTGAGCAGTATCTCCAGGTTGTGCTCAGTAAGCATCCATCTTTGGCTTTAGCGGAAGACAGATTATAAGGGAATAAACTTTACATTGTAACAGAGAAAGTTAGGTTAGATAACAAAAGAAACCACCTATGACAAAAACTGGGAGACCAACATATTAAGTGACATTCATATGTATTTTCTGGCTGTATAGGGAGAAAATTAAAGTTCTTCTGTGCTTTAGTTTCCAATATGACAGACAAGGTTTGATTTTTATTTTCTTCTTTCTAGACATTTGGCCTACATTAATCCCAATCAACCATAAAATGGGAAAATGAAGACAGGGATGTGCTTATGATGAATGCCAGCATTCATGTAAACCTTTTCAAGGTCAAATCTATTTTCAATACTCAAACATTTAGGATGGGGTGGTGGGGACTTTTCTTTTTTTCAATTTTAAAAAATATTTTATTTTATGTGTATGAGTGCATTGCCTGCATGTATGCGAGTGCACCCATGTTGTGCAGTGCCGCAGAGGTCAGAAAAGGGCTTCAGAT
>NW_008479462.1:0-1966 GCF_000622305.1 Nannospalax galili
TTTGCTCCTGGATCTCGTTGCCTTTCTCCCACCTCTGCCCCTGTCCATCTGTTTATTCATCTCCGGCTTAACTCCATGTGTGTGAGTGTTTTGTGAGCATGTGTGTAGTGCACCCATGTTGTGCAATGCCTGAGGAGGTCAGAAGAGGGCATCAGAGCCCCTGGAACTGGAGCTACAGATGGTTGTTAGCTGCCATGTGGGTCCTCTGCAAGAGCAGCCAGTACTCTTAACCACTGAACCATCTTTCCAGTCCCTCTGGCTTAATTCTTTAATTCCTTAATTAAAGAATTTTTTAAATTAAAGTTTTTTTTTTTCCTGAAAACTTTAAGTCTTCTTGGCTGTTCCTTTCCTTTTTATTCATTATAAGTTTGGGAGAAATGCAATGTATATGGAACTTCCTAATGCTTCCATAATATAAATATTTTCAATAGCCAAATCAAAAAGTATTTTTTACTAATGCTCATCATAGTGCTGAGCCAAGGAAAACTAGCAAACAAACAAAACACATGTAAAGACCCTTCACCAGGCCAGAGGCTCACACTTGAAATCACAGTTCTTGGAAGGCTAAGATAAGAGAGTTACCTTAAGTATGAGGCTAGTGTATGCTGCACAGTGACTCCTAGACCAACCTAAGCTACAGTGTGAGAGCCTCTCTATAAACCAACCAACCAACCTTGATTTTTATAACCAAAGAACTGTGGCCAATACTTATCAAGAGACTAATAAAACCTTTCATAGGGTTGTTTTGGAGATTAAGTGTGTTCATTTTTATATGGTCCCATGTTAAGACCCAGTGTATGCTAAATGCTTGTTGGTACTGTTGGTTAACAAGATTTCCATCACCATGATCATGCCGTCTACACCCAGTACTTCTGGATGAGTATTTACACATCAACCTAAGTCTGTATGCAGACTTAATTTCTTCTTTGGGCACACATTCATTTCATAGTTTCTGTCTTGCTCTGATTTAGGGCTGGTCTTAGATTGTTGAAAGCACAGTGTGACCCAGAGATGTGAATGCAGGTAGTCTGGGTTTTGGTCATAGGAAACAGGAAGTAGGAAGCAGGAATAAGGACTCAGGAGTGAGGGTATCAGCAGACTGAGTTAGGGCAGAAACAGCGGCCATTGCATTGTTGAGATCGTGGTACCATAGCTTCACTAGTTAGGATCTGAGGTAGGTGCCTCGACCCTTGCTTAGCTGTATGAGGGTGACCCCATCACTACTCACTACTAGCCCTAGCCCCGGGTTACCATTGGCTAAAGGCTGCTCTAGAGCTGTGAGCTGCCACCATTGTGGGCTTCTTCTGGTGAGGACCGAAGGAACAGAGTGGACCCTGGGCAGAGGACATATAGCCACATGCTGCGCAGTTCCCTGTGGGGCTGAAGCTGAGCTCAGCCAGTGCTACCTTCAGTGGCTGTGGCTGAGAGCCATAGCTATCCTAGTTACTTTCTATTGCTGTGATAAAACACTGAGCAAAACCAACTTTGGGAGGAAAAGGATTATTGCATTTTACATTTCCAAAGTCAGGCAGGAACTCAGAGCAGGAAGCTAGGAAGCAGGAACTGGAGCACAGACCATGGAGGAATACTATTACTGACTTGCTCCTCTGGCTTGTGCTCAGCCTTCTTTCTTATGCAACCTGGGACCACCTGCCCAGGGGTGGCACCAAGTGGCCTAGGCCCTCATCATTACTCAACAAATAAGAAGATGCCTCACAGACATGCCCACAAGCCAATCCAATAGAAAAAATTTCTCAGTTTAAGTTCCCGCTTCCCAGGTGTGTCAACTTGACAACTGAAGTCAAGTACAACAGTAGCAAGCAGAAAAGGTGTGACCCTACCTCAGAGACCTCTGCTGAGGGGAAGAGAGTAAAGAGAGAACATCAGGATTTCAAGAAAACTGTCCAAGCTTATTTTGGATTCTCCCATGGTCTCTGTCTCTCTGTCTCTGTCTCTGTCTCTGTCT
>NW_008479463.1:0-1969 GCF_000622305.1 Nannospalax galili
TGGTGCTCAGAATTTGAGGCGGGTTCTGCTGCGCAGCACATCCCATGTTGACTGTCCCGCCACAGTGGCGTCGCTATGCGCAAACCTCAGGTGGGAGGGAGGTTGGCTGGGAGGACAGTGCATGAGAACAAGGTTGGGGTGGGAAGAACCAAGTGTGCAAAAATGGTTTTGGCATCGGATTCTATACAGTTTAAACCCCATGTGTCACACTTGGGCAAGGTTTGGGCATCGTGGTTACTGGAGGAAACACAGGAAGGGACTTTCAGGACGTCAAACTCCAGTCAGTGAGAATTGGCAAGACAATCAGCTTCCTGAGAAAAAGCTGGAAAACGCAGGTTTCAAAGTGTTCATTGTATAATAATAGAGTTGGAAACAGAGCCCCATCCACAAAAGAGAGAGGGAGGCTTATGATTCCCAGCCAGGCAGGCTAGCATTCCCCAGCTGCTGTTAGAATCTGGACAAGATTCTTTGTTCTATACCCCTGTGATAGCAGTTTTACTCATCCACATTATGCAAAATACAAACGTCTGCAGAGTACGAGGTGTCTTTCATATATGTGTGGGGGTTGGGGTGGGGGAAGAACACCACAACCAGACAAGAAGCCTCCACAGGGGTCAGGGAATTAGACAGAGGGGCTCAGCATCAAACAGGATCTAATCACAAGATCTGTGTTAGAGTTCATGAGAGGGACAGAACTGATAAATGAGTGTGTATTACAAATGGGGCTTATTGATTTGTCTTAGATGATGCAGGCTGGGTTGTGAAACCATGGCTGTCTGTACACCAGAGTCTTAAACCTCAGTAGCTGCTCACCACTGAAGCTGACTGCTTTGGCAGTCGGTCCCAACCTGGTGCCGAAGCTCTGCAGAATTCCTATAGAGCTGCTGATTGTAGATCCAATCAAAGTGAGCACCGCTATTAACCACCAGGATACCATAGAAGAAAAGCTGCCTTTATATGGTGTTCCCAATCCCAGAAACTAAAACTGTGTCTGTAACACCACAGAAGAGAAGCTTGCGACCAATCTGCAGTGCGAAGGAACCAAAAGCTTTGTGATCCAACACCACTCCGTGTCCACCAGGCACACTGTTCTGTGGGCTTTCTCTCCATCCTTCTGCACTGGCAAGAAGTGTCCATTTGTCCGCTGTAGCCTTGGATGGTCAAGATCAGCTGTGTTCAACCTGTGGACCACAGGTCACAAACATTCCCCGATAACTGGGAATGCCACCAGTTTGTAGATGATGATGTGATGTCACGGTGTGAAAAGTTCGGATACTCCTGGTCCAAATGAAGAAAATTATACACATTTACAGTTTTGAGACTTGATACATGTTAGACCCCCTGTTGTGGTTTGAATGTAAAATGTCCCCCAAAGGCTCATGTGCTTGAAGCGTGGGTCCCCAGCTGGTGGCGCTCTTTGGGAAGCTTGTAGAGCATTTAGGAGGTGGAATCTTGTGGGAGGAAGTGGGTCACTGGAATGCGGGCCTTGAGATTTCATAGCCCTGCCACAATTTCCTGTTGTCTGTCTGCTTCCTGCCAGCAGATGCCAGGTGTCCTATTTAGCTTTCAACTGCTATGATAAAGTAACCAAAATCAACCTGGGGAGGAAAGGGCTTATTCGACTTACATGTCCTGATCACAGTCCATCATTGAGGGAAGTCAGGACAGGAGCTGAAGCAAAGACCGTGGAGGAATGTTGCTGACCCACTTGCTCCTCTGGCCTCTGCTCGGCCTGCTTTCTTATACACCCCAGGACAAACTGCACAGTGGTGGGCTGGGCCCTCCCACACCACTCAACAATCACAAAAATGCACCCACAGGCCAATCCAACAGACACAATATCTCAGTTGAGTTTTGCCATTCTCTGGTGTGTCAAATTGGCAACTAAGCTTAGTTAGGACATACTACGACCATCCAGCCTCCCTCTCTATCAGCAGTCCTTCCCTGTCACAGAAGAATGTATCCCCTG